>NW_022196909.1:56131797-56174274 GCF_008632895.1 Mastomys coucha | reverse complement strand
ATCTCGAGTTCCCCTGTTCGTGAATCACCCACGGAATGAAGTGAAACTGCGGGCCGGTTTCCTTCACTGTATCATCATCATGAGAAGTGATTTTAGATCTGAATCTCACTTTTCTGGTGTGATGTTGTGTCCAGGACTTGCTATGGTGGGAGTATTGGGTTCTGATGATGCCAAATAATCTTGGTTTGTGTTGCTTGCCCCACATCATCTGGTTATCTCTAGTGCTACCTACCCTTGCTAAATCTGAGTGGAGCCTGTCCTTCCTGTGATCCTGGTTATTTCAGATCTCCTCAGAGTCAAGTTGTCTCTGTGATCCTATGATTCTGGGATCCTGTGACCCTAGGCTTGTTAGAGTACCTGGGAGTGGAGCTTCCTCTGAGTGTTTTGGGAATGACTGCAGTGTTTGCATCCAAGGTCTGCTCAGGGCACTGGCCAGCCCAGACAGACCAGAAACAACCTGAGCCACAGCGCTGGCAGAGTTCATGTGTGCCTGGATCCTGCTGGTCCCAGTTACTCTCGGTAATGGAACAGATGTTATAGATTGCTAGTTCTTTAATCAAAAAATTTAATTCAAAATTTAATAAACTATTATCTATGGTCCAAGTCAATATTGTGATATGGAGGGAAATGATATTGTGAAGAACTGGTGAAGTCTTAAATGTCTTGTTGAAGTGGGTACCGCTATATTGAGGATTCCAACAGAAATGGCTTCAGATCCACAGAGATGGAAAATCCTTTTCCAGGACAGGGTCCAAATCATGCCAAAGCTCTCCTCTGATCTAAGCAAGAGTGATTGTGAATGACTGAATAGTGTGTTCCAAAACTAGTGACCACAGCTCCTTCTTCCAAGATAATTGCAACTGAAGGCTGTTCCCTTCCAAGCTCCCCAGCCCTGGCTTGTCTGTAATAATAAGTGCTGCATTTCTGGGTAGCATATAAGTCCCATTCCTCAGAAAAAGCACAGCTAGCCTAGCCTAGCTTTTTTCTACATGTGTCCATATGTCTGACCTTTCTTCATTATGGTGCCCAACTCGTGTGTCTACAGCTAAGCCTTCCAGGATGCTGTGCTACGCAGTAGGTTTTAAAATATGAGCGTATTTTGGTTTTTGTTTTCATGTATAGAAGAAATGTAAAATCAACATTAATAAACACACAAGAAAATATGAACAAGTATCATGGGCTTTGAAAATGCTAAATGCTTGTTATTTGAAAATATGAGAAAAACACTTCATTGGGTTTTTTCTATGTTAATATTTAATGGAAAAGCATTATTTTAGTCCACATATACATACTTCTAGGTCATTTTGGTGAGCAAACAAAATCTCTATTATAATCATAATTTATTACCTACAGACATAGGGCATTATAAGTATAGATACTCATAATCCAAAATCAGTCCTGGCTGCTGAGAAATGTGTTGTTAATTTACCTGACTGTGAAATAAATTCTCTGGCATGGTAAAATTCACTCTTTATATTACAGTGGCCAATTAGCCTTTAAAATTATAATTTTTCATTTTATATAAATATTTGCCCTCACAAATGTTACTGCATCCTTCCATCTCATAAAAAGACAATTATTTGCTAAGTCTTCAATACTACATTTTTTACTAAGTATGTTAACTTTATCTACAGTAAGATTGTATTGAATTCTGCCATTTTAATCAACAAGTGCACATGGACAAAACATATGTGCCTTTAGTTTACTGTTTAGTTATCTCACTTCTATCCTTGTTATTGACTTTCCTAGACACTGAGCCCCAACAGCACTAAAATAATAGCATCCAGCAAGCATGACTCACAAAGGTGGCTGTCCCTGACAGATGGATAAGTATCCTAATGAGAACCCTGTGGTCAATTCCTTTCTCAGCTCAGCTTTATTGGTGTTCAGGACATTGTCAGCATGAAGTGAAAAACTGTTCCCTAGGTACAGCCCAGTGGAGATTTCTGTCTTGTCTTCTACAATGTACTTCTGAGCTGAACCCCACTTTAAAATTAATTCAAGAGGGAAAGACTACTGACCAGACTGTTTCAATTATACCCAAGCTATGAACAGAACCAACCAAGCGAGTCTCTGTTTCATCTACCAGCCACTAGCTGTTCAGAGTACAAAAGGTGGTACTCGAACTCAGGAAGAGGAGAAGAGTGAAGGAACGTGAATTCTAGGTTATTACCAGCTCGTGCACAAGCTGTGGAAAAATGATAGCTGATCCCAGTGAAGTCTTCCTTCAGTTTACCAGGTCTAGTTGAGTGAAGAGTACAGTAGCCGTTCCTCATCATCACTACCTGTCCCAGACAAGATAGACACACATATCCCTCTGCTTATGGTGATTTTCATATACTGCACTTATGTTGACTATTATTCATATGGACTTCTCTGGGTCTTTGAACCTTTTTTCCTTCCTTCCTTCCTTCCTTCCTTCCTTCCTTCCTTCCTTCCTCCCTCCCTCCCTCCCTTCTTTCTTTCTTTCTTTCTTTCTTTCTTTCTTTCTTTCTTTCTTTCTTTCTCTCTCTCCCTCTCTTTCTCTCTATTTCTTTCTTTCTTTCTTTCTTTCTTTCTTTCTTTCTTTCTTTCTTCTTGTCTTTCTGTCTTTATTCCTTTCATTTAGACATTGTAACAGGTGCCATTTAAACAGCAAACACTGGGTGAGGTTGGCTTTCTGATCTCTTTAAATCACTTACTGCAGGATAAACAACTCTCTCTGTTGGGTCAGGAGGTTCTTTTTTCTGAATTCTCCTCTTGCTGCCCAGCATTCCCAGCCAACATATACATTGGTTTTCTAGCAGCCTCCCAGCAATGTGGCCCATTTATGTGAATTTACTCTCCATTCTGAAAGCCTTAAGTTCCTACCTAGGGACTTAGGGGTGGAGGACAGAGTTGTGGTGTAGGGATATAAGAAAACAGAGATTGCCTATTTTAAATACATATATTAATTTGAAAGTCCTTCCATCCCCAACCCCTTGATAGTTTGGGAAGGGAATGACAAGGGCAGTAAAGTGAAGGTACTGAGGGCCTAAAGCAGTTTGAGCTAGCAGAGCCAGAAAAGCTGGCAGAGCATGGACAAGACAAGGCACATTTGTATGTGTTCTAATTCTTTACACCAATTGTGTCCAGATTTGAAGATCTGACATGGAAAAGTCTGTGCTGTGTTTTCTAACAAGTTGGTGCTTGTTAGAAATAACAAAATAACCTTTAAAACCTGCAGCTGAGGGATATCTTTGATGACCTTGGTTGCTTCCCTAAGAGGTGATGGCAGCAGCAGCAGCAGCAGCAGCAGTAACAACAGCAGTCATCTTAAACTCTATTCCAGCATGCCCCACACTCCATAAATGTTTAAACACAGAACACACAGGGAATAGTCTCTTTGTAGTAAATTGGCTAAACATAGAGTTAGAATTCTACTGCAGTCTCCCTTCCTCGGGTTATGTGTGCCATCTGTTTGACACAGTGGATATTGACAGACCTTCTCATCTGAAAGGAGAAGAAAATTTCTTCTCCAAGTCAAACCCAAGAGCACTTTGGGAAATCTCTGTTGCAGTCCTTAGTTGTTTCTTGGGCCAAGAGAAAGAAGACATAATAGAAAGGGGATTACAGTCTCCTCTGACCCGTATTGGAAATTCAATAAGCTTTATTTGATAGAAAGTGAAAACAAATCTAAGTCAGAAGCATCTTGAAAGTGAGAGATGAATGTGCTTTGAACATTCTGAGGTCCAGAAAAGTTTGTTATTTTAGCTATTTCAAGTTTATAGTTCAGAATTACATGGGTAAAAATATGTGTAAAACACAAAATCATATATTCATATGTAGATAAACAAACACATATGCAAATATATATACATGGAGTATGAGAGTCTCTATCCATGTATGTATGAAAATTATTGTGTGTGTGATTGTGCTTGTGTGGGTGATGATGCATCTAAGTGGGTATATGGAATTACAATTTCTTGGAAAATTTCGGTAATCTATGCTTTGAAAGATAGAAACAAACTGAGGCAAAATAATATTAAATCTGAGAAGAAAGATTGTTTCACTTTTCTTTTTGGAAGTTTCATACTAATTTCTTAGTATGGTGAAATTACATTAAATGGTAGTAGCTCCTTGTTCAATTTAATTGTTATATCAAGTGTTTGAGGGGAATCATGAAAGTTCTCAAAATAGATGAAGTATCTGAGTCTTTAATCTTTTATTTAAATTTATTATCAAAAATATTTCCAATATTACCCTTGAAGTCACTTTTTATAAACTCTAATCCACTTATTTTTTTAACAGATAGTTAATAATAACTGTATAGTATGGGGTAAAATGTGATATGTGGTCTATCCTTATACTATAGAAATTGTCAATAATCTAATTTGCATAGTCCTTGTGTGTCTGTTTGGTTGGTTTTAGACAGGATTTCACTATGTAGACTGAGACACTCTGCCCTGGAACTCAGAGTGTAGGCCAGACTGGCCTGGAGACTTACAGAGATCTTTCTGCTTTCATCTCCTAAGTGCTGCAATTAAACGCATGAGCCATTACTCTGGGCCTAATTAGGATATCATTTAACTCCTTCATTTAATCATGCTTTTTCCTGATACAAATCTTAAAAATGTTTTGTAAAAAAAAAATTGAAAAGTATATACAATGTTACATTATATAGTATAAAATAAACTATATTACTATAATTTAATCTAGAATATATTGTTAACTATGGTCACTATACATATCAATACATCACTAAACTCCTGCTATGGCCTCCAAAAATCCACTCCCAACTTTGTGTCTTTTACTTTTTGATAACCCATGAGCCTTTTTTTGCTGCCCATATATGCATTGGTGTGGAGCTATCTGCCAGAATATGAGAATCTATATCATCAAAACAGATGATTCTCCTTCCCCAGAGTCTACCCATATTCCAAAAGCCCTCCAGGGAGAAGTACAGCCTGGATACTATCTACTCAAATATGCCAAAATTTTTACTGGTTTGATCTTATGCATATTGGCACAGTTATTGTGACTTCTAGTATTTTTAATAGCTATGCCCAAAAGACCATAATTGACACAACCATTCTTCATTCTTCTCATATTTCTTTTTACTTCCTTTCTTTGATTTTCCATAATTATTGGAAGGGGTTTGATTTAATATAGATGTTTCACTTAGGGCTCCACATTCAGTATCAGCGATATAACTCTGCATAGATTGCTACTCACCTCTAAGAAGAACTTTCTCGCCAGGCAGTGGTGGCACAGGCCTTTAATCCCAGCGCTTTGGAGGCAGAGGCTGGCAGATTTCTGAGTTCCAGGCAAGCCTGATCTACAGAGTTAGTTCCAGGACAGCCAAGGTTACACAGAGAAACCCTGTCTCGAAAAAAAAAAAAGAACTTTCTCTGACCACAGTTGAAAGAAGACCAGACTCTTAAGGATATAAACATAAAATTTTGAAAGCAATTTGATTATGACCTCTAAGCGCAATAAAAATAGAAGGTTCTACCCTGGGGCTATGACTTCTCTAGCCAAGGGAGTTTGTTGGTTTGTTTGTTTTTGTTATTGTTTGTTTTGTTTTGTTTACACATTCTCTGCTGCTGAAAAGACCTTAGATCTCACTAGTTATCAGTTATCCATAACAGTTATGCCAGTGTTGCAACACTGAGCACATCCTGATCTTGCCTACTTGGTTGGTATTGTATCATGCTTGGTCCTGTGTGACCACTAATGGAGTTTCTTCCCAAGAATTTTTCAGACCACCTGTGGACACTATGAAAGTTGGCCATTAAGGAAGAACTTTTCTGGTCCCATTAAGATTGATTCTTCAATTCCCTGTGGTCAAAGTATGTGGTGTCTTCAGTAATGAGATCTTATCATACAGTGTATTGAGTGACTGAAAGGAACAGTAACACCTTAGCTTGTTTTCAAGACCAATAGGGATCCTTGAACAATAATTACTAGAGAGGTAGCCTATGCCTTATGGTGTGATTTTCATTCATACAGGCAGAGCACACACTATCTGTTTTTCTGTGCCTGTATTATTTCACTTAGCTTAATGCCCTTCAGTTCCATTCATTTCGTGTTGTTCCAGATGTCTGAATCCTTCTTTACCAAAGCTGTGCAGTGTGTATATGCCACCCTTCCCTTACCTGTTTATAAGCTGATGAACATTTGCATTGCTCATAGAGCATCTTTAAATATCGATGAACTATAACAATCTCTGTGACATACTAGTTTGAATCCCTTATGATATATAATCAGAAATAGAACTTGTACAGCATATGGAAATTGTATTTTAAGGTTTAGAGTGTGTTCTATATGGTTTTCTGAAATTATCATTAATCTTGTTTCCCATCAATCGCATGTGTGTTTCCTGCCACATCCTCATCATTTGTTATAATCTAACCCTATGGTAACAGCCACTTTAAAAGATATGAGAATATATTTCACTGTGGCTTTACTCTCAGTTCTTTGTTCCTTAAAGATGTCGAATACTATTTCATATATCTATTCAGTCAAGTTTTATGAATGTTAACATAAAAAAGGTTAAAAGTTGGGTCCTGTTTCACACCTTGCATAGTCAAGCCAAAGAGAATACATACTGAAACAGTCACCTGGAACTAAATCTGCTACAAGGAAACACAAGTGGAATCTCTATGGCAAGGGACTTGAAAATAACTTGTCTGATCAAGTTCAAAAGAGCAGACAAAAAAGTATAAACGCACATGAATGGAACAACATCAAAATGAAAGTCATCACAAGGTAAAAGAAGAAATAATGTGGAGATATATACAGCCTCCAGAGAAGAGTGGAGATACAGCCTCAGAGAAGAATAGTGGAGAAATATATACAATAGTCTTATAGATATTAAACACTTACTTACCTACATTTTGAAAAGATAAAAATGAATGGATGTATATATTTATCATCAAACGAATTCTGTTCTTTTTAATCCTTTTCAAAATTATAAATCAAAGTTTGGTATAGTTCTACTTTAGCAAGAAAGGGAGTTGTAGACAAAACAGCTTTTCAATTGGTTCTTACTATTATTGCTATAGAAAATGCTCAAAATAGTAGGTCAGCATTCCCTGGAACTGAAGGATAAACAATTGTGGATAATTCAGCCAGCTGGTCTTAGACATAAATATTGCTCTTGATGGCTGCCACAATCTGTCGCTTTTCTTGTTTGCCTTTTGTCCATTCTGTCTTGATTTCCAAGTATTTCTGGGACCTGTTTGCAGCCCTTTTTGCCAGATTCCTGCAGGTTAGCATCTCTGCCACTTACAGAAAGTTTGATATAATTTGGTCCTTCTTGTGTATCTAGAACAAGAGCTACTGCTTAATTAGAGGGTAGGGGTTCTTTTCAGAACATATTAGAGAGAACATTTTAGAAATATTCTATAACTGTGTATGAAAAATGAATAGTTATAAATAGAATTTCCTCTAGGCTATATAAGGGGGTTTTCAAAGGTATAGTAATCTTTACCGACAGGTGGTGGATGATGATATTAAAAGTGGGATAATGTTGAAGAATAGAAAAGCAATATATTCAAAGGATTTAATGTAATACATAGTGGTTAGTTGTCATATATTTTATGCTTTTTTATATATCATATATTTTATAGTGCCTCTATATTTTATATATTTTTTATTTTGTTATTGCCTTCTAGATATTTAATGGCTACAATGGAAGTATATGCATGCATATTTTTATATAGAGAAATATATATTTTTATTATTACATGTTTAATATTTGGAAATTTTACTGAAATACTTAAGAATTTTTGAAAAATTAAACTAAATTTGTCTATGTTTCTTAGTTAAATATGAATTTGTACAAGACATTTGGAGAATTGTTATGGATTATTTGGATAGCTTGCAGTTAGGAGCAATTTTGAGAGTATAAGCTAAGAGCTGATTTTTTTTAACAAATTTATAATCTACAAAGCACAACAATATCAATTTATTGGAAAGAACTCACAAAAACATCATGCAGCTAGCTTAATTAAGGTAGACATTCAATCATTTCCTTTCATATGACATAAGTATTTATTCTTTTAATGTTCACCAAAACTCCTGTCTTGTGGCTATTATTTTATATAGATATTTTAGAATTTTAAAAATCAAGTAGAAATTTTCTTTCAACTTAAGCATGGCCTCTGCCAGGTGAAATTTATCTCTACAATGTTTCAGCCATATGATAGTTTTCTTTAGTTCCTTCTTCCTCATAGAGCTGAATATGATGGATCAAAGTCAAGAATTTCACTGTGATATTCCCATACACCGTGATCATATTTATCCTTCTATTGTTCACTCTTTCGTCTGCTTCCCATCTTCTCATCCTCAACATCCTAAATTCCTTCTTTTATTCTCTTGTCCTTTCTCCCACAAATAAGAGGGTGACTGTTCTATAGTGATGAGCTACATCGAGAACCTGAGGCCAGACCTGACAGACATCCCCTGGCTGGATGAAGAAATGATCTACTCCATGGATGGGAGCAGCTTCAAGCAAGATGGAACTAGGTATGGGGGTCAGGTAGTGGAGGCTGCTGACACTATAGTATGGGTTTTAGATTTAATTTCACTTGAGAAACTTAAAGATTTGACTATTTATGATTTTCAAGACTGTTTTAACTATGCACAGAAGACTCGCCATGAACATGGGTAACACAACCCATGGCTGGGGTCCAGGATTGAATAAAAGGAAGTTATCCTAACAGGAACAATAATCTCTCTTTTTTTTCCATTTTTTATTAGATAGTTTATTTACATTTCAAATATTATCTCTTTTCCTGGTTTCTCCTCCGAAACCTCCCTATTCCTTCCCCCTCCCCCTGCTCACGAATCCACCCACTCCCACTTCCTGGCCCTGGCATTCCCCTACACTGTTATTTGATGACTGTGCATGTAAGAAGCCGCTTTATGGTCCTGACCTCCTGACTTCCTGGCCTCTCCACTATAATGAACTTCCAGCTATAAAGAAAAATAAAGTATTTCTTACTGAAGTTGCTCTTTTGGGGTGTTTTGTCACAGCAAGGAGAAAATTTAGAGACATAAGAACTAGTATGAGAATTTAAAATTGTCAATACAATATTTAAAATGAGCATAAATAACAAAAATTTAGTGAGAGAAACAATTCTGTTCCCATTACACCAAATTTTCTCACAGTGTCTGAAACCAGCCTCCAGCCTCTGGGCCAATATATTCCAGTCATTTGCCACAGCAGATGATTATCTCCTCTTCAAGAACTTCACTTTTGGGTTAAGGCCACTTACTAACTCTGGATCCTCTTAAGTGTGAGCTAGATGAATAAGAAGGCATACAAATACATATAGCTGCACATATACGTATACCCTCAATCTCATTTGTATTGATGCAAGGGGAAAGTGTACTTTATATCACTCTAATCACATTCTTGGCCCCTGATGCTCTTCCTTTTTTTCACTCATCTTTGTCCTGAAATTACCACAGCCCTTCTTGCCAGTTTTGATTACTCTTATGACTTGTTTCGTTAAATAGAAATAGTTTCTGAATCTATCATAAAAACTTTCATTGATGAATCTCGTTTATAATCTCTAGCCCAACTAGAGTTTATAAAAAATAGTTGCTATTAGAGTATAGACTTTATGGGGTCATATGGGGGAAAAAAACTTTGGAAGAAAAATAATTTAGAGCTGATGATGTGAACTGACTTGCTCAAGTAAACTAGCATTTTTGCCTAATAATAATAAAACAGATACTATAACTAGAAAATATTGTAAGATAAACTGTAAATTAACTTTGTATGCCACTTTGTGGATCTTAGGGTAAATTAATATGCATTTTGTTTGAGAAATGGAAAGTTAGGCTGGAATACAGTAAGAGCAAGTTAGCTTTAAACATTGGCCACTATTTGATGGTCTATAGAGTGGTTGAAATTTAAAAGTTAGCACATTAGAAACAATAAATAATTAAGCATGCTTTTTTTTTATATTGCCACTTGGCATAGATTACTTTCTTAGCTATCTATCTCTTATTAATTAATTTGTCTTCCTCTCATGTCATCTGCAAATTAGTTTTAAACAACCTTTCTCTCCTTCTCTTGTACATTGATTTATCAATATGATGCTATTTAGCATTTGCAGTTCTTATAAATATTGTTTTTAAAGTTAAAGGGAAAATGTTTATGAATATGATAAATGCCTAGTAAGTTGTGTCAATTAGATAAAGAATTATGTATAATTTGTATTTCATGAGATAAAGAGCAACATTATTGGGAGGCTTGCTTTTGCTTGGCTTTCCTATCAAAATTAGTCGATAACCACTCAAGGCTTTGATTATCTACTCCAATAAGAAAAAAATATTCTGGCTAAAACCAGAGAGAGAATTAATTACCAAAATCACAGTTGTGGTGATCAGCAATGAGAAATTGATTAATATTGGGTCTAATTAGTTTGGGAAGCATGTAATACCTACAGTGGAATTTATATCTTAGGCAAGATTTTTCTTCTAAAACAAAATAAAGGGTTTAATATAATTATATAAAGAATATTTGAGTCTATTTTTAAGAAGAATGGAAGTGGAAATTCAAATATAAATAGCAACGTTGTTGCCCTAACTATTATCTATTTACATCTCCTTCATTGCCAGAAATATATAAACTAACATAAAATAATGCAAGAAATAAATGATAGGAAAAAATACCCAAGACTTGATAAAAACAAAAAGCTGAGTTTTAAGTACAATTGTTAATGTATAAACTCTCAGGTACCACATTCTTTAAGAAAAGTGACTTTCTGTCCAGTAAAAGGCATTAACTATCCATGACTTGTCAACTGGGGATAGGGTCTTGGATTCCCCTCTACTACCATGTTAGAATTTTTATCTGGCTTGTTTTGGTGCATATGTTATGTAGATAAACAGAACTAATGTGAATTTAAGTGTGCCTCCTTTATTTCATGTCCAATGGATGGCTTTTCAGGTGATCCTTCCCCATTTTTCAGCTCTTACTTCTGCCTTCTTTTCTGTGATAATGTCCCTCTTTTAGCTGACCACTCAGTCATATACTGTCAGCACTTCGGACAGCAGCACATCTCAGCAGCTCACTAAGGCTGGGACCTGAACAAACCTATGGATATAAACACAAATATTGGAATAATGTTTTGTGCACTGTGCAAAAATTATCTTTGTATTACTCAAATCTTGATTTCTATACTGGCAGAGGAGTGAGTACAGGCCTGATTTTGGTATTGTTATTTTTATGAAACAGCTCCTGTCTTAGTGTTTTGAAAACATTCTTCTCCATCACCTAATGATTACCAAGTAAAGAACTCATCAGCCAATTAGCTGAGCAGAGGAAATATGAAGACTGGGAAAGAGCAGACATGAAGACATACATGGACCAGTGCAAATCAGGGAAGAACAAACTGGCAAGTAAAAAAAAAAAAAAAAACATTTATCTGGTAATAACAGCCTTAGAGAGTTGGAATAGCTCAGAACCTGCCCAGTCTAGGCTTGGAGCTTGTTAATAAACTTAATATGACTTTGTGTCAATTATCTGGGAGACAGAATGGGATCAGATATGGCTTTTAGGCTCAAATTACAAATTACAGTCTTTACACAAACATTTAAAAAGGCTGTTGGACAATATGAAAACTTAGCAAAAGAACATTATAGGTTTTCCACTAGATCATATAACTTCTATAGCTATAGATCTTTTTAGCATGTTTGCACTGCCAGGATTTACATTTTCGTGTGAAACATGACTCAATTCCAGTCAAGAGAATCATTGCTTAACTCCATCTTACCTACTGCAACAGTGGGAATATTTACCAGGAACATTGACATTGAACTATGTAGGCTCTATTACTGGACTGAGGTCTAATAAATGACTGATGTAGAGCTTAAATTGTAATCACTAAATAATAGCATTTGAAATTTAAATTTAACTTATAAAACAATTTTTTCACATTCTTTCAATTAAAATCATTAATATAGTTCTAATATGCTAATGCATATATAAACCATGTGAATATTTCTTTTTTATTTATTAAATATTTTCTTTATTTACATTTCAAATATTATCCCCTTTCCTTGTTTTCCCTCTGAAAACCCTCTATTTCATTCCCTCTCCCTCTGCTCACCAGCGTACCGACTCCTACTTGCTGGCCCTGGCATTCCCCTACACTGGGGCATAGAGCCTCCATATAAATATTTCAATTACTCTATTTAAAACATATTCAGTCCCTTCCATGGACAGTCCTCTTAAACATAAGAATATAGTCAATCCAGTTTCTACTCTCAAGGACTTCATACTCTACCAAAAAGGAATGAATGTGAGCACAGAGATCACTTATAAAAGATCAATATTTAGTTCTGTCCAAAGAAGAAAAAGACATCAAAATTATCTAATAATTTATCAATATATTAGTTGGTTGGGCAGTTTAAATATTCAAATATCTATTAATATTTGGGTTGAAAATTTATAATATATTCTGTTGGTTGCCTGCACCAACGTAAATAAAATAAAGGGTTCTTCTGGTAATAGGAGTAAGAAATAGATAGGAAGAGATTGAAAGAGATAAGAAGAGGTAGGCTAGCCATACTGTACCTTACCCACGTGGGAAGATAAATATTAGACAACACAAGTTCTGGTCACTCAGTCATCTTGAATTTAATGAATGTCCTTTGTTCCCACAACAGGTAAAATACCTGGGGCAAAAACCCTTCCCCCAAAATATGTCAGTGTAACAGTCCAATCAGTGACTTCCTTCTTGCTCTGTGGGGATGGAGCTTCTGAATGTAACCCGGAGCTAGGTTTCGCTCAACGGGCGGACAGTGCTGTGCTGGGGCCCACATGGTTGCTATTTACTGTCCGGGCTTTGGGGAGGGAGTCCACAATATTCTGTGGTAGTGAAGAGTGGGTGAAGGCACAGTTTGGTGCACATTTCTGAAAACAAAGAAAAGGAGCTTGAAAATCAGATATCATTAAGTACCAGCTCGGTAGCTGATACCCTGAAAATTATCCACTCCAGGGCAACAGCCAAACACACAGGACTTCTCTGATTTGAATGACAGGACTCCTTTGTCAAAGTGAATGGTCACAGCCTGTCCTCCAATAGAAAAGTGTGCAGAATTATGGGTAGAAAAAGAAAACTACCAAAAGTCAGAAATTATAATGTAAGTTTTTAACTTGAAAGAAAGGGCAAAAATAGGCACAAAATATAAGGGGGGAGAGAAATTAATGGAAATCAGTCAACTGTGAAAGTACCATCCTTTATCTACAATATAGTAGCCTTTGGAACTATAAATCACTACCTACTACTGACTGAAAGATGAATGTTCTTAATGTAAATCACTGTGCCCTTCATTAACTCTGGTTCCATCCAAACATTCCAAGGTGGAAGAGATGTAAATAGTGTGAATGAAATGCATTATCCATATAAATGAAACCAGAGTGTTGAAAATTAAACATTACATGGCAAAGGGACCCTGTTTTGTATTATAAATCTTCCTCCAACTGATAAATACAGATTTTATTTTTTCATTAAAAATTTATGTAAATTAGCCTCTCTATTAAAACACATTTTAAGCTACTTTTGGTAATGAGGTACAGGGAGCGTATGTATGCGGACTGCTTGCTTTCCTTTTATTTAAAATTTCTTTTTCTTTCAATGATGAGAGAGACTTTATTGATGTATACAAAACAATGATTGATATAAGACCCTGATATATACAACTCTGTCCTAGTCAAAGTTCTCTTGCTGGGAGGAGATGCCATGAATGTGGCAACCCGTATAAAAGGAAGCATTTAATTGGAGCTCCCTTAAATTCACAGATTTAGTTGATTATCATTATGGTGGGAAGCATGTCAGCACACAGGCAGGTATGGTGCGAGGGAGGTACATGAGAGCTCTACATCTGACAGAGAGCAGGAAGAGAGAGAGAGACCAACCCTCAGTGGCCACCCCAGTGACACACTTCCTCCAACAAGGGCACGCTACTTAATGCCAGCCAAGTAGCACCAAACGTAATGAACAAGCATTTGAGTCTATAAGCCTATGGTAACTATTAGTCTACAAACAACCACAGACCCTTTGGCTATAGGGCTCACTCTAAAGGGCCTTTAAGCCCTGTGGCGTCAGTAATACTGTGACAATTTGTATAATTATAATTCCCTAAGTAGGGACAAATTCCGGGTCAAGAGACAGCTTTCTGTTAAAATTCTGGACAAGGTCATTACAAGAAAGATGCTTGTAGATAGTAATAGCCCCCCGCCCCAGTCAATATTGAAAGTCCTGTAATTTTAATGCCCAATGGCAGCTTTTGTCAAAAGCAGCACCAAACATACATTTTTCTGTTTTTCCATTCCATGAATGCATACATTGATTTCTGGTACCTGTTATAGATTGGAAACAAATACAATCTCTCCTCTGCCATGATAGAGACATAAAATTAAAGGTACTTACAAACTAAGTATTCAATTTAAATTTGGAGTCCAGATTCAGATATCAAAACACCTCACAAATGGGAACACCTCAATCAAACATCAATCAAATTTTGCTGAAAAATGTAGGCTATATAATTCTAAGATAGTTTTGAGCTAAAATACAATCAAGAGATCAATAGATTTATGTCTGTCAATTTGTAATAAAAACAGGTTTATATATATTTGTGTATGTGTATGTACATGAGAGTGTAGCTGCCCCCAGAGAATAGAAGAGTACATTAGATTCCCAAGATTTCCTGAATCTTTTTTGAACTGGAGTAACTAGCTGTCCCAAAACAGTAGCTGAAAACAGAATTGTGTTCCACTGCAAGAATAGTAAGTGCTTTTAACACCTGACCCTTCTCTCTGATACCAACTGTTTTATTTGTTTGTTTAAGACAGGGTTTCTCTGTATTGCCTTGCCTGTCCTGGAACTCACTATGTACAACAGGCTGGCCTCAAACCCAGAGATCTGCCTGCCTCTGCTTGGATTAAAGATGTGCATTATCACTGCTTGACTCTTAGTTTATTTTTAACCTTGCAAATTATTTCCCAAAAGAGTCACTTTAGCTGTGATTATTAGTTGTTTATGGAAGTAGGATTGTGGGATTACACCCGACAGAATTATCCTGGCTTGGTTGTATTCCTAGACTCTTTCCTCCAGGTCTCCACAGTCTTATATCCATGATAAACAGCTCATTGGAGGTCACACAGTTCTATTTGCTCATCAGCTAATAAAGTCTTTCTTGTTGTTTTACTTGATACCTTTCATTGTTTAAATAAAAGCATAATTGATGATGAAAATATAATAATCACTGAGTTAAGACAAAATAACCCAATCTACTCTTGGAATTTTAAGTTTCATCTGCAGCACTATTAATTTATCAGAAATTTTGATCAATTAATTTAACGTTCAGAAAGTTTATAGAGAAATCATTAAGTCTAGAACACATTATATCATGTGACATTCTTTATATGTAATACTTTTGTCTCCAGCAAGCTGAGCAAGCCTTGAGGAGGAAGCCCGAAAGCACTGTTGCTCCATGATCTGTGCCTCGGGTTTTGTCATTGGATTGCTGCCTTGAGTTTGTTACGTTATCTTCCCCTAAGATGGACTACAGCTAGTGAGCCAAATAAAATACCCCTTTAGAAGACAAACTGTTTTGATAATTCATAATTATTCATTTTTTGCCTGTTTTAGAAAGTAAATATTTATTAAAAAGATAGCTTTTGTTGAGTCTAAGGTTGACTTCATTAGTTTTTATAAATCATACATTGTATTAACTTTAGAATAACTTTGAATAAGTGGTATTACAGAAATAAAGTGAAGGTCATTAACACACCCAAGACTTTCTCATAGGCATTTAATTCTGATAGGAGACTAGAGAGCAACATGGCAGCCAAAATTGGCATCACAAATGGAATATATATATTTTTTCCATAAAGATATGCCTATATACACATGGGTTGGGGTTTTCCATGATTCACTATGCATAATTTATACACTGTTCAATTTACACTTATGCATTTTTAATACCTTGATAATTTATTTCTATTAAACATTTATTAGGAAAATATTGATATTAATCTTAGGATTTTTGTTTAGTTTGCTGTAACTTAGAAAGTAATTAGTTGTTTCTACATGTGTATCACAGTGTCTCTGTGGGTATGCTTGTGGGTGGGTGTATCTATGTGCATGGCAGACATAGATCAACTCCAGGCATTATTCCTCAAAACCTATCCACTCTATTTTTGAGAGAGTTTCTCATTGGCTGATCTGGAGTGCACCAGCAAGCTAGAATGAAGACCAGGGGAAACCCAAGTATCTTCATTTATCAACCTTTTCAATGCTGGTCTTAGAAGAACATGGAATAATATTACTGATTTTATGGTTACAAAATATAGACACATATGTGAATGAAATATAAATAGAATGTAAAAATAACTTTATAGCAATAAGCCATCTATCATCCTCTAAATGTGAAGATTATTTCTCTTCCTTTTGACTGAAAAATAATTCATTATCATCACTGCTCTCATATATAGCAATTATTTCACCTCTGGCTTTGTACATGGTCTCTAACAGAGAGAAACAATATTGCTAGCAAAGCCAGGTATTTCTTCTGGTATTCTACCCAGAGGTGACTTGGCTTTTACTTTCACTGTTGGTATATCTTCTCTGATGTACCCTTTATTTTTTCTGTCCTGGTTTTCTATATTAAACATTTTTTGTTATCAATCAATTGGATTTATTCCTAGGAAATCGTGAAGCAGCAGTTGTATGCTTTGAGGAAGGTACTCTAAATGAAAAGATGTGTGCAGTAAACAATGCATGACAGACTTTGGAAAAATGGACACATTTTTTTTTCATGTAGCAACTTGTTAATTAAACACTTGATTAAACTTATTAATTAATCTATGCACTCTGTGGATAAGTGGCTACTAGATTCTTGCTTTAAAGTACAGGTATGCTTCCTGCATTAGAAGAAACCAAGTAAATATCAAATAATTATATTCACATTGTCTTAAAGTAAGAGAACTTTTTATATGGTTGAAAAGAGATATAAATGACTTCAAAAACATAATTTTTAACATGTCAAATTAGGGGTCATAATTATACTAGAAATTCAAGAAGTGGTAATATTCCCTTAGTCACAGGCACACTATGAATGTGATACTGAAAATTATACTCAGTGTGGGTGGGACACTAAGGAGTGAGATTCCAATCACCATAAATATACATATTTACTCTGAAACAAGTTGTGAATTATTTCATCTATTTATAAAAATAGATCCGTGTTTACTATGAAAAATAATTTAGCTCTATAAGCTACCCAGCAGGGTTTTCAAGGCCACTTCTCAGGAGTATAGGATTCTTCTCCAGATCTCTCAAGTCCCTAGTCCCAACATTGAAGTCAAATACATACTTGTCTCTCATCCATGTGATGAGGAAAGAAAATATAAGAGTTCTTGAAGACCCCCTGGCATAACCTATAGCATATGAGTCTCTATCCAACTTGTAAATATATTTAAGCCTGGTTTGTGAGCAGGGGACACATTGAAAATAAAGTCTTCAGAAGTCATCTGTGGTATCAGACATGTTTTGAGAGAGATGATAGGCCTATCAGATATGTTTATTAAAAAAAAAAAAAAAACACCAGGAAAAGCATCCTTACTTGAGCCTAGGGAACCTTCCAAGTCAAAGACTTGTGGCTGGTTTACATTAGAACATATTGGTTCCTTTTGTGACTCAGGATTTCAACTTAATTTCAAAGTCAGTCATTGTACCTATAAGCATTGTCCCACTATTTGACAAGAAATTATACCTTTCATGACTTGATGATTGTACTAACATGTAGCTGAGCAGGTCATTAAATACTTCACATTGTATCAGGTATAGTGTATTTTAACAGTATCAAATCATCAAAAGTATTGGGAATTTCTAGCCCAGGCTTGGCCTTCATACTTTAAAGCCATTATCACAGTGCATTTACATCAGTTATCTTGTCATTTGATCTGATGTGTATGCAGCAGCAGTGGCAATCATAATGTCAGAAATGGATCACAGATGAATCCTAAAATCAGGGGTTGTCCATGAATTTTTGATATGTCAATTTAAAGAGGTGGACTAACACTAAAATGCAGAAAAAAAGGAGATTTATTCAATCTGAAGGCTGGAGAGGTGAACACTATGATGATAGAGAGTAACTTAGAAGAAATCCTAGCAAACTGCTCAGATTAAGTCCTGCCACTGCTGCTGCATGGTAACTAAATGGTTATAAAAGATTCAAAAGCATCTATCACCTAATCCAGAGTTATGCCACAATGCACAAGAGTTGACAAAGAGAATGGAAAAGCCATGAGGAAAGAGGTGTATGTAGTGTTAAAAAATAGTTGTGTTCTCTGAGTATGACACAACCATCCATCATAAGGGAGCAAAGGTCGCTTGATGATACGTGACACCAGTCAACAGACCTTAATGAGCAAACAGACAAAAATGAGCAAAATAATAGAGACATATCTAGGCCTGGGGAGATGGTAATAGGCCTATTATCTTTTCCTGAGGAAGTAGGGTCCTGAAAACTTAACTTGGGATTCCAGATGTTATTATGAGCCTCCCTCCGCCCGTTTCCCAAGTCTGCATGCTTATGGAGTGGTGAGTGTGTTTCTCTATCTAACTTAGAAACTGGGGAGATATACCAACAACCCCCAACTCACTAGAAGGCAATAGACAAAGGAATGATCCTCAAAATGTCAGTATTGCTAAAACTGAGAAGCACACGTAGAAGGAGACCACAAGCGTCTACGAGCCTGCTTGGTCAGATCTAAGACCACAAGTGTCTAAGAGCCTGCTTGGTCCGATCTAAGAAAAGAGGTAAGTAATGTTATCTCATATAGGTCACTGCTATGGACTGCTTCACTTGAATTAGACTACTGAAACGTAAAATCCCCACTCTAAGGTAGACAATGCTAAAAGATTTATATCTCACATCCTCTGGAGAAGTTGCTTAAGGCCAAAGAACTGTTAAAACAGGAAATCGGGCCACTGTTAATTATTTCTCTTTATAACTGTTGATACCATATTCAAAAATAATGAATTTATAACGGCTATGAAATTTTTATAAAATGGGAAACTGTGTTGTATTTAGACTGAAAAATCTTTTCAGTAATAATTAAAGATAAAGTGTGTAAAAAAAGAAAAGAAAGTCTTCAGTAGAAGTCCTATGTGTGACAGATTCAAAGGGCAGCATCTCTCTGTGTGGAGAATAAAGGCTCCAAAACTATTTTCCTTTGTGTTCTTCCCTCCATACTCTTCAGCCAGTGCTGTCTAATACAATACATGGAGTGGTGCAGGTACGTATCGTGTGTCTTGACACCCTGAGATGCTGTGCAGGATTCAATTGAGGTCAGTAACCAAAGATAGCAATTTTGTGTATGTTAGATACAGTAAAAAGTACTAGAAAGTGATGCTGTGTAAACACTTAATTTTCCTCCTAATTTATCATTAATATTTACTTAAACTATTGATCCATGGTAGATTGAGAAATCAGGAGAGCCCACCATGCCCTGGACAGGCTTCCAGCTGTAATACAAAAAGAACCTAAAGTACAATGTAGAGGGAAGAAAAGAAAAAAAAAATCACTGCCTTAATTATTTATGCAATACAAATTATATATGGAAGAATGATTAACAGACAAAAAGAACATATTTGTGTGAAGACCTGATTAAAATAGATCTTTCAATAATGGTGGAAGGAAGAGTCCCATTAATATCTGTCTTCTATATTTCCCAATGACTAAGTATCTCCCTCTTCCTTTTCATTTGGCTAGAGTTGTCCTCGCTCCCATTAACAGCCTCTTAGGTTTTTTTATTTGTATTTATTGATTGACTGTGTATGTGTAGGCACAAGCACATGCCCACCATAGTACATGGGTGGTCAGAGGACAACTGTCAGGAGCATGTTCTTAACTTCTGCATCATTTGAAGGGTCTCTTTGTTTTTTTTATTGTTTATTGTTTATTGTTTATTGTTTTTGTTTTTTTGTCTTCTGAGTGTTGTTTATTTCTTGAGTTTATATATAATCCTGCTTTCCCCATACCATGCCTAACCTTGGAAGTGCTAGGGCCCAGATGCATGCTACTATATCTTGCTTTTGACATGGGCTCTGCCGTTTTACCTCAGGTATTCATACTTATACAACAAGCACTTTAGTCAGCTCAACCATCTCTCCAATTGCTTTTCCAAGTACCTTCAGGGCTAACCAATAAATTCCTCATTAATTAAATATCAGGCAATTACATAGAATAAGTTAAGAGCAATGTGCAAGTGACAAAATGTTTAAAACTCAGTGGGTTATTTCTTCTGTTTAAAAGAAAACCATTTTATTGATGGGGTAACATCAAGAGCACAAACTATAAGGATATTACATTGAGGAAACTTCAATTCTGGGGCTAAAGGGATAACTCAATTGTAAGAGGAGTTACAGCTAAATGCTGAGGGATAGAGTTCAGGTCCTCACTCACATATGAAGCCTCGTGTCCGACAAACACCTTTAACTCCATCTCTGAGGAATTAAATGTCCTCTTACTGTCTCCCCATGTATAAACACACACATACACACACACACACATACACATACACACACCACACAAACACACAAACACAAACACACACATATACACACTGAGAGCCATATATATACACACACAAAATAAATAGAATAAAATTAAAAAAGACTTCAATTCTAAAGTTCCTAGATGGACCATTTTGCTATCTTACATACTTGTGACTAATTCTTCATGCATTCTTTGATAGCCGCACAGTGCTACGGACATTCACAGATGAACTGTGTGAGATGTTCAAATTAACTTTTGAACATGGATGAGAACATTAGGGAAGAGTCATTATGGAATTCTACAAAGGAAAACCCTAAGATGGTGACTGTGTTGGTTACTAATTTAGACTGTTCTCCCATTCCTATCTTATTGTGAGACTTTGGAGTATAGAAAATTATGACTTATGTCAATACTGAAGAAGTTTTTAAAAGAACACAGCCAAAGGAATACCAAACTTGAATGGATTTTTTGATGTTTAAAATTTTAAGATCATGTTTGACATCCTTAGTCATAAAGGAAATGCAAGTCAAAACAACCCTGAGATTCCACCTCATACAGGTCAGAAAGTCTAAGAACAAAAACTCAGGTGACAGCAGATGATGGAGAGGTTGTGGAGAAAGAGGAACACTCCTTCATTGCTGGTGGGATTGCAAGCTGGTACAACCACTCTGGAAATCAGTTTGGCGGTTCCTCCGGAAATTGGACATAGTACTACCAGAGGACCCAGCTAAACCACTCCTGGACATATAACCAGAAGATGCTCTAATATGTAATAAGGACACATGCTCCACTATGTTCATAGCAGCATTATTTATAATAGCCTAGAAACTGGAAACAACCCACACATCCCTCAACAGAGGAATGGATACAGAAAATGTGGTACATCTACACAATGGAGTACTACTCAGTTATTAAAAACAACCAGAGTATACATGGTGGGATTCATGGCACCAGCTGCATATGTAGCAGAGGATGGCCTAGTTGGTCATCAATGGGAGGAGAGGCCTTTGGTCCTGTGAAAGCTCTATGCCCCAGTATGCCCCAGTGTAGTGGAATGCCAGGGCCAGGAATCAGGAGAGGGTGAGTTGGTGAGTAGAGCGAGGAGGGAAGGAATAGGGGGTTTTTCGGAGGGGAAGCTAGGAAAAGGGAAAACATTTGAAATGTAAATAAAGAAAATATCTAAAAAAAAGATGATTCTTTCAGATATTTTGATTCTGTAAAAGAAAGATTATTATCATAGAAAGGAACTAAGTTTTTTTTTCAATTCTTATATAGCCAGGATAGAAAATAGTTCTAATTAGAAAGAAGCAGTATCTGGATGTGTCAGGGAAAATGTTGTCATATTTACTAATATAAAAAAAAAGATCTTTGTGAATGTTAAGCATGTTGGCTTTGATAATGTAGGAAAATAATAAGCTTTGATATTTTATACACTCTTGGCCACAAAATGGCTTATTATTAATATAAAACACCTCATATTTTAAATAATGTGTTAACAAAATTATAATACTATAAAATAACAATAATGTATACATGCATATGTATATATATATATATGATTGGGAAAATTGACATAAAAACAGATGTTGGTTATTACTATTTAGCGAATAACCAGCAATATGTAATGTTAGAAAAATATTTAAAGTTAGCTCCTATTTCCTAAATGGAAAATAATATTCATCATGAATTCATCAAACATACATGAAAACTAATTACTGATTCATTATGATTTTCCTAAAAATCATCTTACTTTTTATTCACTTTTAAATCTAGTTATAAACATTACCTCTTGCTTCTAAGAAACAGACTTTCTTTGATGAAATACTCAGGTTGAAGAGCTTCATTTTGTTGGTCTCGCACACATATGCCAAGTGACTGTCAGAATATGTTTGCACTTCATAGCCTGAAGAGCCAAACTGTGCTGACAATCCTTCTCATCCTTTCTACCAGGGGACTAGAGATGGGCAGGTGTCCAGCTTTCATTTCAAAACTGTGTTCCTTTCTAAAATGGCTCATCTAAACTGCTGCATCCCAGTGAGTGAGATGCAGAGTCTGTGCCTCTGCTTTCTAGGAGAGAGCAGGAAACAGGTTTTTTCCACATTAAATAAATAAATAGATAGATAGATAAATAAATAAAAATACTTCAGAGGTTCAGAAAAATAACCATACACAAATTCCTAAATGAAATTATTGAAGTTATTTTTTCTTTTCTTTCTTTCTTCTTTTTCTTTTTTTTCTTTTCTCTTTCTTTCTTTTTTTTTTTTTTTTTTTTTTTTTTTTTTTTTTTTTTAGATATTTTCCTTATTTAGATTTCAAATGATATCTCCTCTCCTGGTTACCCCTCCAAAAAAATATCAAAAGCAAAAACAAAAACAAAAAGCAAACCCTGTTTCCTCTCCCCTCCCCCTGCTCACCAACCTACCTTCTCCCACTTCCTGGCCCTGGCATTCCCCTACACTGGGGCATAGAACCTTCACAGGGCCAAGGGCCTCTCCTCCCATTGATGACTGACTTGGCCATCCTCTGCTATACACATGCTGCTGGAGCCATGAGTCCCACCATGTGTGCTCTTTGGTTGAAGGTTTAGTCCCTGGGAGCTCTGAGGGTACTAGTTAGTTCAATTGCAGATGTTGCTGCTGCTGCCGCTGATTATATATACTTTCTCTTCATGCATGTTTGTTCACCAGAACCTTGCCTGGTACCCACAGAAGCCAGTAGAGGGTGTCAGATTCTCTGGAGTTAGAGTGGAAGATGGTTGTTGGGCACATGTTGGGTGCTGGAAATGAAACCTGGGTTCCCTCCAAAAGGAGCTAGCCCTTCAAGAAATTCTTTCAAAGGAAGAAAGAATGTTCATCCATGCTGCTCCTTAGTAGAGGGGTTTAAAAAGGGTGCTACTGATTAGTAATTCCCACTCTGTAGGATATTGAGGAATGGCAATTTGTTCTCTGTAGATCATAGAAAGCACATTTAGACCATTAGCATTCGGTTTATGAATTGTATATCCAGAATACCATCCAGTGGTTTCTAATCCTGGTATTGAAATATGTTTCTCGCAGTGAACATTTCAATTATCCAAAAGTAAATTAAAAGCACAGAAGCTTGAAATAAAGTGGACATGTTTGATCCACAAAAGAGCAGTGCTTGGCTCATATGTAGACTATGAATCCATAATTTGTAGATTCAGAAATGTAATTTTCTTCAATATTTTGGCAAAGATTGGAGGTGTGAAATGTGTTTAGCACAGATGGAAACAAACAGTAATGTGCTGCATAAAAAACTGAGAATAAAATAAAAAATTATTCATTTAGTAAGATAAAACAAGTAACTTAAATAGACTGAGGAATATACTATCTAAGAAACAGGATTGTTTATCCACAGCTATGTTCTGAAGGAAAAACATGAATGATGATCCCATCCTAGTGTTTGTCTCATTCAGCTCCATCATGCTATCATTTTATCTATATCTATATCTATATATATATCTATATCTATATCTATCTATATCTATGTCTATGGCAAAATAAGGCCAGCCAACTAATGTGTCTATCACTTGCATACTTGAAAGCAGAATCTGTTTATAGTATGTAAATCATAAAAATGTAAGAAATAACATTTTATTTCTAGAGTCTCAGATTTCATATGTAACATTTTTTGGTATTATAGTTCATTACTTTTATTTGCCTTCACAGTAATTTCTTTACATGTTCCACCATATATATACATATATATGTGTGTGTGTATGTATATATATATATGTATATATACATATATATATATGTGTGTGTGTGTGTGTGTGTGTGTGTGTGTGTGTTACTACTACTACCACCTACAAGAAAAATATACTACTGTGACTTCCCTTAACATTAAATTCCTCTGGTGAGCCAAGTGAAAGGTTGGGGATTAGGACTGGAGTGCTCAGCCACAAGCTCTGTCATACTCCACACAAAAGGCTCAGGGACCACCATGAAAGGAGGGTGGAGAGAAGTCAAATAGTGTCTTCTGAACAAGTCAGGAATCTGCACCTATAAATTTGCAATAGCTGTGATTGTCTGGGTAAGATATGGACAAGATCAGTGCAGTCAACATTCCAGTATAGATGGTTGATCAAATCATAAGCTCACATTCCTAACTGAGAAACTGTGGACAGTTGATGGCTTCTATGGGAGAAGGAGCAGGTTTTCTTTACTGTTGGGACCTTGATAGACTGAGCAAGTTCCTCTGGATAGCCTCACAAGCAAGAGTGTATGGACAGTGCAAACTAGAGCTAGTATTTTAAAAAACAAAACAAAACAAAAACAAAAAAACAACAACAACAAAATAGAGAGATATTAGAATAATGGGATGAATTTATGCAGAATGAAGGGACATATAATCAAAATACAATATATGAAATTCTAAAAATATATATATAGAGAGGTAATTATTACCTCAGTACTTTACATGGGCAGATTGATTAGTTTTTTCTTTTTACTTTAATACTAACATAAAAGACACTGATTATAATTTTAATGCATATCTTTTTCTGGAATATTTCTAAAGTCACATAAAATGGTGCTGTTTGAGGTGGTGGTGGTGGTGGGCTATGAAATTGTATCTGAATAGTGCTAGACATTGATTTATTCATAGAATAGAGAAAAGTTAAATAACTGACTCAGGCAAGTCTCCAAACCAATAAAAGGCGCTTTTTCTCATTGTTCCTCAAACGCTAACTATGTAGAGTCCAATCCCAGGGAGGGAAAGCTACTTCAATCAAATACTACACATATGCTTTCCTAATTTGTTTCTAAATATCGCATATTAATTTACAGTGAATACTCACAGGGACACTGTACATTAACAGATGATGGTAGTTCTATGTAGTATTATTGTTTAGTGTTTGTAGCCTTTTATTTCATTACCTAGTACATACATTTTACAAAATTAAAAATTACTTTTACAAAAGAAATAATAAAACACAGAATGTCACATGAATATAAGATTTTGAAAATTTTTAGCTCTTTTATAAATTGCTCTGAAAAATACTTAGCCTTATTTCAGAATATTTCTCTGTCACTCAAGGGTGCCTACCTATACACTAGGATCATAATTCTTTATACTACATGATTTTATAAAAAAGAAGTCTGGATTCATCACTGGCTTCATAAGATCTATGAATATGATTATAGCATTGAATTTGAATAATTCCACCTAAAATTTACTTACTGTTGTATTAGAGAACCCTGTTATTAAGGTTTCAGTCCACTATGTCTGGGTGGCTCTTCAAGTTCAACACAAAATGGATGACTCCCTTTCTCAGTGGAGCTTCCAGTTCTCTGCCTGACCTTGTCTAGAGAGTGTCCCTGAGCTCAGATGCCTGGCCTTATCTGAAAAATGACCTTGTCCAGAGCTCTCTGCAAGAGTTACATAACTCAGCACACACGTCTTACTCTAGCTTCCTGCCCTCATCATAATCATGTACTGTATTATGATTAATTAGACTTTCCACCTGTACTCCTAAAAGCCCTTATATACCCCATATGTGGAACAATAAAACATTGTCTCACTGCAGTGGTCTCTGGAATCATGGCTGTTCAAATCCTTCTTGCCACTTCTGCTACATTTGTATTTACAGGCTGGTGACCAAAGACCCTGAGGAGAAGGGAGATGCACAATGGTATAAATTTTAAAGGCTATTATTAAAACTTTCCTAGTTAATACTAAAAAAATTACTGACTTTGAGCTAGAAATATGGCTCACCAGTAAAGAGCAGTTTTTGCTCATTCTGGTTCTCTCACAAGGACAGCACCAGTACAAAAAGTTGAAAGTTATACAACCATCTACAACTCCCACTCCAGATACCTTCTTGTATCATCTCTGCTCATACCCACCCACACAGCTGTACACATCCTTTTGCACACACACACAAACACACACACACACACACACACACACACTTGTATATGAACCTATATGGATGCATAGCGCACTTACGCACATATACACAAGTAAATTTATTAAGAGAATGCATTTGCCTTGAAAATGAACCTTAAAAATAAAATGTTGAGCAGGAGATGTAGTTGATCAGCAGTGTATATCTGTGGTATGTATAAAGTGCTGGAGGTCATTGCCTGATACTGGAAAAGGATACAACTTCATAATTAAGTAAACCAATAAGAATTTGCATTAATTTTTTAATTAAAGAATGTAACCCTGAGAGTGGAGGAGAGACTGAAGGAAATGTCATCCAGAGACTACCCTACCTCGAGTTCCATCCCATCTACAGACACCAAAACCCAGACACTATGGCTGATGCCAAGAAGTACTTGCTGACAAGAGTCTGGTGTGGCTGTCTCCTGAAAGGCTCTGCCAGTGCCTGACAAAAACAGATGCAGATGCTTGCAGCCAACCCTCAGACTGAGCACAAGGACCCCAGTGGAGGAGTTAGGGGAAGGACTGAATGAGCTGAAGGGTTTTGCAATGCCATACAAAGAACAACAGTATCAGTCCACCAGAGCCCCCAGAGCGCCCACGGACTAAACCACCAATCAAAGAGTTCACGTAGAGGGACCAATTGCTCCAGCTGCATATGTAGCAGAGGATTACCTTATCTGACATCAATGGGAGGGGAAGCCCTTGGCTCTGTGGAGGTTTCATGCCCCAGTGTAAGGGGCTGCTAGGGCAGTGAGGATGGAGTGAGTGGGTAGATGGGGGAGCATCCTCATAGAAGCAGGAGGAGGGAGGATGCAATAGGGAGTTTTGGGAGGGGAAATGAGGAAGTGGGACAACATTTGAAATGTAAATAAATAAAATAACAACAACAACAAAAGAATGTAACCCTGCCCTTTTAAAAAATTATTTTATTTATTTACATTCCAGCCGTTGCTGTCCTCCTAGCCCCTCCTATCACAGTTCCTCATCCTATTCCTCCTTTCCTTTACCTCTGGGAGGGTACTCCCCATGCCCCACCTGGTATCCCCTCTTGGGGGGGGGGGCTGCTCAAGTCTCTCCAGGATTAGGCGCATCTTCTCCCACTGAGGCCAGACCAGGCAGACTTCTGCTTTATATATGCCAGGGACCTCTGACCAGCCCATGTACGCTGCCTGGTTTGTGGCTCAGTTTTTAGGGTCTCCCAGGAGTCCGGATTACTGAGACTGCTGGTCTTCCTATGGGGTCACCCTCCTCTTCAGCTTTTTCAGTCCTTCCTCTAATTCAACCATAGGGGTCCCTGACTACGTATCTGTGTCTGTCTCAGTCACATGCTGGTAGGGCCTCTTAGAGAATAGCCTCGCTATTGTCTGTAAGCACCATCATAGCATCAGTGATAGTATTAGGCCTTGCTGCCCTCCCATGAGATGGATCTCAAGTTGGGCTGATCACTGGGCTGCCTGTACTTCAGTCTCTTCTCCATTTTGCTCCCTGCCCTTCTTTCAGACAGTTCTGGGTCAGAAATGTTGACTGTGGGTTGGTAACCCCTTACCTCTCCTTGAGATACTGCCTATCTATAAGAGGTAGACTCTTCAATTTCTCTTTCCCTACTGTTTGACATTTTGGCTAAGGTCACCCGCATTGAGTCCTGAGAGTCTGACACTTCCCAGGTCTCTGTGACTTTCTAGAGGGTTTCCCTATCTCCCACTCCCAGAGGCTGCATATTTTCATTCATTCTGCTGGTCCTCTGGGCTTTTTTCCTGCCCCTCCATACTTGATACTCTCTCCCTTTTCCCTTCTCTCTCCTCTTTCTCACACAGATCCCTCCTTCTTTCTGCCTCCCTTCATTATTTTGTTCCCCCTTCTAAGTGGGATTGAAACATTCTCACTTGGGTCTTTCAGCTTGTTACACTTCTTATGGCCTATGGGTTGTATTCTAGGTATTCTGTACTTTTTGACTAATATCTACTTATCTGTGAGAACATACCATGCATGTCCTTTGGGGTCTGAGTTACCTCATTCAGGATGATATTTTCTAGTTCCATCCATTTTCAGGCAAAACTCATGATGTCCTCCTTTTAAAAAGATGAATAGAATTCCATTGTATAAATGAACCACACTTTCTGTATCCATTCTTCAGTTGAGGGATATTTGGGTTGTTTTCATCTTCTGTCTATTACAAATTAGGTTGCTATGAACATACTGTCTTTGTTGTATTGTGGGGGAATCTTTTGGGTATATGCCTATGAATGTTATAGCTGTGTCGTCAGGTATAACTATTTCCAGTTTTCTGAGGAACCACCAGATTGATTTCCAGAGTAGTTGTACCAGTTTTCAATCCCATTAGCAATAGAATAACGTTCCTCTTTCTCTATATTCTTAATTGTATGTGCTGTCACCTGAGTTTTTGATCTTAGCCTTTCTGATTAGTGTAAGGTGGAATCCCAGGGTTGTTTTGATTTGCATTTCCCTGATGACTAAGGACTTTGAACATTTCAAGAGCTTCTCAAGCATTTAAGATTCTTTTGTTGTGAATTCTCTGTTTACCTCTGTACTCCAGTTATAAATTGTGTTGTTTGGTTTTCTGGAGGTCAACTTCTTGAGTTCTTTATCTCGTTTGGATATTTGCCTCCTGTTGGATGGAGAGCTAGTGAAGATTTGTTTTCCCAGTTACAATCTGCAGGCTGTGACTTGTCCTATTGATAGTGACCTTTGCCTTACAGAAGCTTTTCAGTGTCATGAGATCCCATTTATCAGTTGTCAGTCTTAGAGCCTGAGCCATTGGTGTTCTGTTCAGGAAATTTCTCCCTGTTCCAATGAGTTTGAAGCTCTTTCCTACTTTCCCTCCTATTAGATTCAGTGTATCTGGATTTATGTTGAGGTCCTTGATCCACTTGGACTTGAGCGTTGTGCATAGTGATAAATACAGGTCTGTATTCACATGCAGACTCCAGTTAGACTAGCAAGCTCCATTTATGGAAGATGCTTTTTTTCCGGACTGTATTTTTTTTTTTGGATTCTTTGTCAAAGATCAGGTGTTCATAGGTGTGTGGATTTATTTATGTGTCCTCTATTCTATTCCATTGGTCGAACTGTCTGTCTCTGTACCAATACCATGCTGTCTTTCTCACTATTGCTTTTTAGTGAAGCTTGAGTTCAGGAATGGGGATTTTCCCAGAAGATATTTTATTAAGAATTCATTTCTGTTGGCATTATTCTCATAGCAGGTGAATCTGTGTGTGTTATTTCCTGGAAGGAATGATTTATTTGCATATGAACTTCTAGCATGGATTCTATTTTGTGAAATTTGATATCTTTCACAATTGTATCAGAACTGCAAATAATTCTTGTTAAGAAATTAAAGCTTACAAAAGAGCAAAGTTGGAAAGATGAATAGAACTTATTTTGTTATTTTTGTTTGCTTATATATATCCATGGGTGTGCATGTATACAGGGTTTAAAGTTTTGAAATTTTTGTGCTTGTGTGTAGTTTATCTGTTTTCTTCAGCCAATTTTGCTCATTGTGTATGTATCTATGTACCCAACCATCTATCTATTTGTTTGTCTGTCTATTTTATATCTCAATTACAGTTTCCTTACCTCCTTTTCTCCCAGTCCTTCAAACTCTTCCCCTTTCTTCCCCTACTCCTATCTACTCCTCATCCCTTTCTTTTCAGAAAACAGCAGACTTCCTATAGCTATCAATCAAACATGACATAACAAATATAGACTGTCTATGTCCTTCTCCTGTTAAGGCTAAATAAGGCAACTCAATAGAAGGAAAAGGTCCTGACGGCAGACAGTAGAATCAGAGATATACTCCACTTCCATGTTAGAAGTCTGTTAAGAAGATCAAGCCCCATAACAGTAACATGTATGTAGAGTGCCTAGATCAGACCCAAGCAGGTTCCATGGTTGGCAATTCAGTCTCTGTGATCCCCTATGAACCCAGGTTAGTTGATACTGTGTTTTTTCTTGTGATGTCTTTGACCCCTTTTAGCTCTTCAATCATTTATACTTTTGGCCTCTAGGAAAGCAGCTGGAGTTGTGGGCTAGAATATGGAGCCTAGGGATCATGTTTTAGACAAATTCTTCTTTTGAAATTAGAACTTGCCAATTTAGCCAAACAACCTAGCCAGAAAGTCCTGAGAATCCTCCTACACCTTCCTAGTATTAGAAGTACACACCACAGTGCCTGCTTTTATGTGGATGCTGTAAGTTTCATTCAATGTTGCATGTGTGGATGCCAAGTACTTACTGACTGAGCCATATTCCTAGCCCTTGTAAATATAAAATTAACTCGACATGGGAATATTATCAAATATAAACATAAAATTAAGAAAAAGGTGTTGTAGCCATTTTCTTTGGTATTTTTTATGATGATTTAATCTATTTAGAAGTTAGGCACATCTTTAACCACAAGATGAAAGTGGGTCTGTATGCTTACTTTCCATTTCTGAAATATGCTCTTTACATATTGAGATAATAGACTTTGGAAAGTATTCTAATTAGGTCTCTATTGCTGTGATTAAAACCACAACCCAAAACAACTTTGGAAAAAGAGGGTTTTCATCATATGGGATATGACCCATCATTAAGTGAATCCAGAACTCAATGAAGGAATTGAAAGAGAATCTATGGAGTAATTGTTACTTCTCTGCTGCCTCGGGACTGCTTACTCACTTTCTTCTTTCCTTCTTCCCTTGCTACCTTCCCTCCTTTCTCCTGCCCTCCCATTTTCCCTCCTTTCTTTCTCTCCCTTTTTCATTCTTCTATCCTTTCTTCCTTTTTTCTCTCACCTTATGTTTAATCAGCAACATTAGCAAATCTGTAATATCCTAACACCTAGGTTTATCAGCACCTGTGATGAGAAAGAACCCATAGGTGGGGAAACTGAGGTTGACATAGATGAGCCAGTATCTGGCTTTTGCTCTCCTGAGAGACATAGGATCTGGGTCGCATGTCTCTGCTTATAGACTTCTGAATTTTGAAGAGAGACATGAATCTCTCAGGCAGGCCCTATAGTTCATACAGTCAATGTTAAACTTATTAACTAGTTCACAGGTCATGTGGCTGCATGTCAAGAGTCATAATGGGACAAGCTATTAACTAGCAGGTGATCATCCTGAAGTGGCCTACTTCAGATTATTATATGATCTGTGACAATTATGCCCTTATTAAGCAAGGCTGTAAGGGATTCGTTTTAGGAAAGATTCCTGCTAGTAATATGCTTTTCCTGTTATTATTAAACATATATAACAATCACTAAGTAGTAGCACACCCCTTTGGAACAGATCTCTGTAGATCCACTATCTTGTAGTGATGCTATATAGGCAAATAGATGACGATCCTATAAGAATTCCTCAAATTATATCTGTGATTATTAAGCTCTTTTATAACAGGACTGCTATTAGGTCCTGTTCTGATAGTCAAAGCTGCAATGAGAACTCAGCCAGTCTTCCAAGTGTCAGCAGTTAATTGCTCTTAGATGGTAACCAGACTTTTTCCTACTTAGAGCACATTCTAATATTTTGTAAAGCAATTAATGGAGGGTCATAAAAAGGGAACTAACGATTTAGTATAGGTGTTAAGACAGAAGATAAAATATCAACTAGGTTTATCTATGCAAAACTTCACTAATAACTTAATTATTGTTTTAAACTTTCAGTGAACCTGTGGAGTTGAGACAGGTGATGACTGTTTAGCCAGATAATTACTCCTAATGGTATACGTATAAACATTCACTGTTGTAAACTTCTATTACAATTTTTGCGGGTAAAAGACTGCTGACGTAGGTCATTAACACCTGTAGCCTAACAGGGGAGGATTAAGAAAAGTGGCCTTTCCCTATTTAGTGTAGAAATCTTTTCCCTTTCTCCACTTAGAGAATTTTTTCCTGTTCCTCAGGATATTTTCATTTAGATAACTTTAATAGGAAACTTTTTACAACTTAGTAATAATTCTATAACCACTTTTCTTTTTCTTTTTTTCTTTTTTTGTCTTTTTGTTTTGTTTTGCTTTTTGTTTTTTCCACATGGTTTCTCTGGCTGTCCTGGAACTCACTCTGTAGACCAGGCTGTCCCTGAACTCAGAAATCCACCTGCCTCTGCCTCCCAAGTGCTGAGATTAAAGGTAGTGTGCCACTACTTCCCTGTTGAGATGGCTTAGCGGTTAAGAACATTGACTGCTCTTCCAGAGGTCCTGAGTTCAAATCCCAGAAAACACATGGTGGCTCACAACCATCCATAATGAGATCTGACACCCTCTTCTGGGGTGTCTGAAGACAGCTACAGCTACTTACATATACAGATACTTACATATACAGCTACTTACATATAATAAATAAATACAAAAAAAGTTTTTTTAAAAAAGGAAGTAAGCTCAGGCAGAAATATAACCACTTTTCTAAGTGTCCTTTTTCCTTCCTGAGACTTCTGGACTACCAGACTGAAAGTTAGAGCCCAGCAGTTCCTGCTGAGATAGAACAAAGGCCACATTGCTTAATCCTCCCCTGTTAAGCTACAGGTGTTAAAACAGCAAAAAATTTTTTAGGACTTTTCAGAACAGTCAGAGAGCTAGGAAGCCTGAACCCTCAGACTTTAAAGCCATCACCAGAGTCCTACTCTGTGACTCCCCAGCTACCCTCTCCAGGCTGGGAGGCTCCCGGCAGCTGCAGGCACAGCACTTTGAGAAAGAGCTGACCTGAGAAATGGCACAGAATTAAAGTGGATAGACATCATTCCTCATGGTAAATGGAGCTGGGTGACCAGCAAAAGAACTCTTCCCAACACAGTCAACAGTTGACATGAGGGACAAAAGTGAAGGAAAGGTTTCTCCCATCTGAGAAGACCACAGGCACAGGTACCACTGAAAAGTATGAAAGGTATAAAAAAGTTTTTTTATGACCCCCAACAGACTGAGCAGAACTAAGAAGGATGCAGGTCAGCCGGTTCAGAGCTCTGGGTTCCAGGAATTTGGCTAACTCAGAGCCCCAGGACTCTGGTTCCCGAAACCTGCCCCTCCTGACTGAACCACAATGAGGGTAGAACTAGGAATGAAAGTCAACTTGTTCACAAGCTTCACATCCTGCTGACCACAAAGTAGATGATTTGAAAGGCTAAATTTAGAAATTTGGAAAAAGCATGTTAATGGAGATGCATTAATGTATACTGTATAACCTTTACTTAAAGAGCATAGAAAGTCTCTGTAATGAGCCAGGAATGTGGACTGGTCAGTTTCAAGAACCTGTTGGCCATAAAGCCCCCACCCCCAGTTAGGTCCAAGAACAAAAAGCAGGATATGAGACATCTGGGTGGTTCTAGGGAACGGTCAGCCATTGACCAGACCACATTCTTGTGAATAATGAGTAGGGGTTGGGTCCTGTTAGAATTTTCCACTGTTTTTTGTTATGTTTCCTTGGTAACCCCCTCAACTCCCCTAGTTTGTGATTTTTCCCTTTAAATATCCCTCACTTCTTGTGTTCGGGGGTTGAACTCCTCTGGCCTGCCAGGCTATGTGTTCGACCCCAGATCTGGCTTATCCCGAATAAACCTCATGTGATTGCAGCAAGATCAGTCTCTCATGAATTATTGGGTGGTCGCATCATCCCGAGACTTGAGTGAGGGTCTCCCCAGCTCTGGGGATCTTTCAGATTAAGCCAGATTACATTCCTAAAATGAATATGTTCCCCTCCCTAACTGACTGAATAACTTGGGTTGGAATTCCCCCTCACTCCCCTTGGTTTGTGGTTTTCTCCTTTAAATACCCTACACTTCTTGAGCTAGGGGTGAACTCCTCTGCCCCTGTGTGGGTTACGAGCTCAGCCCCAGTGCACTGGTTTCCCAAATAAACCTCGTGTGTTTGCAGCAAGATCTGTCTCTCATGAGTTTCGTGGGGGTCGTGTAATCCCGAGACTAGAGTAAGGGTCTCCTCTCTCAGGGGTCTTTCACCACTGGGTACCTGGAAGAGGGGGTAAGGCCCAGGATCTCTACTGGTATCTCCTGCCATGAAGTCAGCAGAGCTGATCACCAAGGGAACTGAGCAATCCTGAGACAGATGTAGGTAGCAAGGGCAGGCATTTCCTCTGGGCAGCACTTTCTTTCCAGAGCCCAGCTTGGTGGCAGAGAAAGAACATGACTAACAAAGTGAATGCAAGTACAAAACAGCTCCCTGGTAGAGCAAGTGATTCAAGAACCACAGGAGCTATAGGATCATGCCACTGCTAGTCCTCAGACTCTCGCTGTGCAGGTAGCATATCTTCCATGCCCCTCATTATCCTGTGATACATTATTTGCCAGAGCATGGAATCAGTTTTCAGTATTTTTCCAAGGTACATCTGTCATACCAAAGGCAGCCAACCTTCAGCTTCCCATACACCAAGTATACTTCCTGGCACAAGAACACCTAGAAGTCTTTGTCTGTCTTGAGAACTATGGGCATCTTAATGTGATCTGATCTGTTGCAGCTGCCAGCGGCTACACACGAACAGGGTCTCTGGAAGAGAGGAAACGGGCCTGGGAAAATAATGGAATCAGATGGCAAGGGAAAAAATGAGACCGATTCATGGTTTCTGATCAAGGTCCAATGTGTATTATTAATCTGTGAATCAAGCAGGCAGGGAAAACACCTCCCCCAGTCCACCAGAATCCTGTGGCCAAATTAGCATCTCTATGCTGGGTCCCTAGGCAGGGGAAGCAATAGCTCCTGGCAGGAACTTCAAGAGAAGCAGAGAAGTGTCAAAACAAAAGGGCTTTGTTTTATGTCTGAAAGCCTCACTCTGGGTGGGGTGACTGCTTGGTTGCAAGCTAAGGTCCAATTAAGCCGATTAAGCTGGCTTTTGGCTGAGGGGGGTTGCAGTGATCCAAGTACGCGTGGATTCCATGCCTATTCCAGATTCTCATGTCATCTGATCAGTATCTCTGCCATCTATGTTCTGTATGCACATTTCAGCTGTAGCATCAGGTTGGAACAGAAGACGCAGAGTGAGAGAATGTTGTGCCTATAATAGCAGATGGCTTCAGATAGAGCTCAGGCTTGCCAGCTTAAGGACATTGCTCACAGTGGACTAGGCTCTCCTAAATACACTAGCTATTAAGACAATCCCTCAAATACATGGTCACAGGCCAACTTAATAGGAATAATTCTTGAATTTAAGTCTCTTCTTCCCAAATGTTTTAGTTAACTATTACAAGCCTAGTCTTGCCAGCATTCACACACACACACACACACACACACACACACACACACACACACACAAATACATTTCATTAAACCAGAAACTATCTTTTCCTATTTGTCCCCAAGCTTTCATGTTGATATTATAATATAAAAATGCAGTACATCTGTAAAAGTTCCAGGGTCTTCAAATTTTTCAATACTTTGAAAATTGAATGTCTCATTAAAATCCAGTCTCAAGTTACATACTCTTATCCCAAAAATACCACACACTCTAGTATAGATTACCAAAACAATTTATAATATGCATCTCAATTAAAGGCTAAAGCTCTTTAAATTATTTGTATTCTAAGTTTACCATGTAGCATATAACTTGATTCTGGAAAGCTGGAAGGAAAATGTTTAGAAGTTGTGCTCCTTAGCGGAAAATAGAATTAGGAGATGGGGCTCCATCAGTGCTTGGCTTGAAAACACTGGCCCTGAGATGAAATTCACAGAACTGAGCTAAAAACTCAAAACAACAACCCCATGCACAGTGGCGTGTGCCTATAACCTCTGCAATAGAGAAGAGAAAAGAGGAGGATCTCTGGAACTCATTTCTCAGCCTGCCTATCTAAACAGAGATCTCCAGGTTCAGAGAGAGACCCTATCTCAAAAGATTAGCTGGAAATGCTGGATATGTAGCTCTGTTGGTAAGAGGACTTGCTTCACCTACAGAGGACACAGGTTCATTTCTAAGGACATGGTTCTATTCCTGTCACCCATACAGAGATCTACTGTAACTACAGTTCCAGGGAATAAAACAACCTCTTCTGGTCTGTAAGTGCACCAGGCACATACATGATACACAGACATACATGTAGGCAAATAGTAACACACTTCACATAAAAATAATCTAAACAAAAGAAATAAGGTGGAGAACCATTAGGAAGACACAGAACCATGGCCTCTGATCTCCAGGTACACATATGCACATGTGTATACACACACACACACACACACACACACACACACACACACACACACAATAGGAGGAGGCTAAACAAACAAATGCATAAATAAATGTAGTATAACCTGTAAATTTTTATATTTCCTGAGTACCTGAGAAAACGCAGCATTAATACTACAGCAGTGTGAATGTGATATCACTACCGACTTTTTTCAGATTAGCTGGACTTGGTTTTAGGTTGCTTGCAGGGGGCTATCACCCTCAAGTGGTAGCTTTACTAAGGGTAGCTCAACAGAGCCACCTACTGTTTCTAAGGATGTTCGGGGCAGACAAGATAGAGTGTGATAAAATTGATATCAACTGGTAATGTTTCTAATCAAGTAAACTATAGCTTTGGCTTGCTAAGAAACTATAGTCAGATTCTAAAAATATCAAAGCTATCTGGGCTTTCTGCCTTTTTTGAGAACTAACAACAGTGTGTGTGTGTGTGTGTGTGTGTGTGTGTGTGTAAGAAATATGTGGAATGCTCCCATTTCCCAGATGTATATTTTAGTGTCATTAGCTCTTCTTTGTACTATTTTAGAAATTATCCTGTAGCTTTAACTTAGGAGAATATTCAAAGATAGTACGTGGAAGTGTGCCTCCTAAAGCAATGTCTTAAAGATTGCTCAATGCGATAAAAGTGAGAAGGCAAACATGGAATAATGACCAGTCCTAAGATTTCCGATTGTACCTGTGTAGCTGCTAGCCTGTATCTCACAGCACTCCAGGTTCAAACTACAATCCCATATAGTTTCTACAATTACTATCTTTTTTTTTTTTATATTTACTATTTGAAACACAGTCTCAGGGACTAGTTTACTTAAGCACTACTGTTACTTTGGGTCAAAATAATGCTTAATGCATAAATACTGAGTATGTTAACATGCTACCATTCCCATTAAAATCTTCTTAGTTGTATTGCTATTAATTGTCTTTGAATTATGAATGATGTCAGGGGACAAGAATTCAGTTCAGAGAAGTATGAACCTCAGAAATGGACTGTGGAGTAAAAGTACCCTGGAAGAAATTAGCACATAAGCAATTAACATATAAACATACATTCAATTTCTATTTTCTTGTTCCATGACTTTCGTTAAGATACTTAAATTTTTTGAACTATTGTTTTTAAAATAAATAAGTATCCTATATTGATATTTTATCTTTCTATCTATCTATCTATCTATCTATCTATCTATCTATCTATATATATATCTATCTAATTTTTATTTAAATTTACTTACTTTACATCTTGAGTATAGGATCCTCCCCACTCCTGGAAACCCCTTATCCCATCCCCTTACCCAGCTTCTATGAGGGTGCTCCCCAACCTACCCAACAACTCCTGCATCCTTGCCCTTCCATTCCCCTACAATGGGGCATTAAGCCTTCATAGGACAAAGGACCTCTCCTCCTATTGATGCCCGACAAGGCCATCTCCTGCTACATATGTAGCTGGAACCATGAATCCAACCATGTGTACTCTTTGGTTGGTGGTTTAGTCCCTGGGAGCTCTGGAGGATCTTGTTCATTGATATTGTTCTTCCTATGGGTTGCAAATCTCTTCAGCTTCTTCAGTCCTTTCTCTAACTTTTACATTGGAGACCTGTGCTCCAATGGTTAGTTGTGAACATCCACCTTAGTACTTGTCAGGCTCTGGCAGAGCCTCTCAAGAGACAGCTATATCAGGCTCCTGTCAGCAAGTGTTTCTTGACATCCACAATAGTGTCCTGGGTTTTGTGATTGTACATTGGATGGATCCTCAGGTGGGGTAGTCTCTGAATGGCCTTTCCTTCAGTTCTACTCCACACTTTGTCTCTGTATTTCCTCCAATGAATACTTTGCTCCCCCTTCTAAGAAGGACCAAGCATCCAACAGTTTGGTCTTCCTTCTTCTTGAGCTTCATGTGGTCTGTGAATTGTATTTCGGGTATTTGGAACTTTTAGACTAGTATGTCAGTGAGTACATACCATGTGTGTTCTTTTGTGACTGGGTTTCCTCACTTAGGATGATACTTTCTAGTTCCATCTATTTGCCATGAATTTTATGAAGTCATTGTTTTTAATAGCTGAGTAGTACTCCATTGTGTAAATGTACCACATTTTCTGTATTCATTCCCCTGTTGAAGGATATCTGCGTTCTTTCCAGCTTCTGGCTATTATAAATAAGGCTGCTTTGAACATAGTGGAGCATGTGTCCATGCATTTATAAAACCCTTTCCTAACTAAACTGTTGTGGACCATGTTTCATCCCATATTTTATTATGCCTCCAGGGTCAAATAATTTCCATTTAGAGATTTCCAAATCCTCTGAACTGTAAAAAAAATGTATCTTTCTAGATTTATATAATTTAACACCATATATATATGTATATTCCAGTGACTTTACATCCATAAAATATGTGTTATTTGATTTTATTTATCTGTTGATCAAATTGTCTATACTTTCTCCTCCCTTTTCTTCTGTCCATTTCTTTCCTTTCTTCTCTCTTTGAGAGACATTCATATGGCAACTCAATTCAACAAGAAACATGGATGACTTCTCTGATTTGATAAAAGGAAATCCAAGTTTGGCAAGATTAGCATGTGCTTTCTCTCTCCAGCTCACTCACTGAACTCTTATTTTCCCCTTGAAATTATTTCTACAGCAAAGTTTTTCTTTGACATTGTTTATTGAGTTTTTCCATTTTATCACATAGCAAGTTAGGTCTCTATTATTAAGGTCTTTACGTTCATCACTTTTGGAATTTCTTTCCTTTATATCCAACTTAAAACATAGGTTCCTTCTGTGAAATAGTTGATAATGAGAGCACATTGTATTCCTTACAAGCCAGAAAAATGCAATATTTTTCAATATGCTAAGGAATATGTAAGACTAACTACAGGTTTTATAAGGTTTCATGACCTCAATTCTTTTGATTGACCTCACACATACACTCACACACACACACACACACACACACACACACACTCACACAGAGGGAATCCAATTGTATTTTTATAGAAATTGAGTAGATTCCTATCATAGTTTTAAGTTTCAATTCAAATAATGAATCTTTGCACAAAAATATTTTTGGAAGTAAAATAGTAAAATGTAAATAAATTCATACTCTTATTATTACTCAGTCATTACATAAAGAAAATTTACTCTGGGCACTTTTATACTACTGGATTTTATCCAATATTTGGATATTCTCTTGTGGGCTATTTTATACATACTGAATACTTATATTATTTCAGGCAAAGGTCATGAAAATACCATTTATCCAAGTACACAACATAAATCAACACATCAAAATTATATTTTTAAAGATATAATTTTAATAATATGCTAAGAGCCTTTAAGCATTGTCACAAGAGATTTTAGCTTTTAGCTTTGGATTTGACTGGAATTATATATAAAGCCCAAGAGTCTAAGTATTTACAAATAAAATGTGTAATTTATACTATGATCTTTTAAATATTTTAAACAGATGCTAAAACATCTGGGTTTGAGTTGCCATTAATAGTCTCATAAAAACAGAATCAATTTTGCATTTTTAAAATACACTTCAGTTACTCCTAAATTTTAGAAAATGTTGTTTTCACTTATGACTCTGCATTTGTTTGCTTGTTTCTTTCTTTTTTCACTCTTTCTTTCTATCTTTCTTTCTTCTTTTCTTTCTTTCTTTCTTTCTTTCTTTCTTTCTTTCTTTATCTCTCTTTCTTTCTTTCTTTGCCATTGTATTTGTTGAGACAATGCTTGTCTATGTGTGTCTTTCTGACCTGTAAATCACTAATGGCCCCAAACTCATAGTTTCTCCTCCCTCTGCCTCCTGGGTGCAGTGAGTTATGATTCTAATTAAAGTAAAATATCATTAGAAATATAAAATATTTCCTAATTGGTAGGAGCATGTCGACTGGATGGACTGAGATCATAGCAAATACTGGTTTGTTGTTATTATAAACCTTAGTTAACCAAGAAAGCTAAGAGTTATTATAACATTTGAAGTGAACATTTGATAAACAGAGTGTGCTAGCTAGCAAGCTGGGAGTATTGGACTTTCTATGTAGGCATCTTACGAATGTGCAGCTTATATTTCCCAACAATCAGCAAGAGGAGAAACCTTGAAACTCCTATCAGACATTATCAGACACACAATCCTTATCCCATTTACTTCACTTAATATGCTTTTTGTGATTATTTTTCTTGTATCTAGAACATCACTGCCTTGGTTCTAAAAAGCATCCTAAAACTTTTAAACAAAAGAACATATTTTTAAATTGTTTACTACTTCTTGGATTCTTGTTATTTTCCTTATGCTCACAGAAGTTCTGATGTTCTCATTTTCTGCTACATATTCATATTTAACTGCACTATTATCTTCAAATAATGGGTTTGAATATGAATTTTGAAATGCTTAACTGCTATGTGATTCTCTACTCAACAAACATAGAACTTGGATATATGTTTGTGTGTGTGTGTGTGTGTGTATACGTATATATAGAGAGAAGCATAAAACACATATTACTCTGAATAAGACTACGTGTGTGATAGAACATTCATTCTTGTCAACAAACATGATTTGTTAAATGTAAGTACTAGTTCAGTACAGTATGAGGCTGCATATGCATCAGGACAGAATATGCAATGATAACCAATAGTTTTAAAATTTTAATAGATTAGAATAGCAAGTGTCTCTCAATATGTGTGAGAGTTGGTTAAAGTCTTTAGTATACACTGTGTGCACTCTGGGAACCAGAAGTGGTTGTTTAGCCTTTCCATTTATGGTGACTTCCTAAGAGAGAATGAAAAACATTTTATCTGGCCACACACATTTTGAAGTGCTAGCCATTCATTAATGGTTATTTTGTATCAATGGTAACTTGTTTTTGATATTGGTGGGGAGAGTCTTACAATATGCCTGTCAGGATGGAAACAGGGATATTTTAAAATAGCCTTATCTATTTGCCATAAATAATTGTCAAAAGGATATGGAATCTCTGACTTTATCATTTTTTTCAGTGATTTTGAAGAAGAGAATTTAAATTAGTAGAAGATCCAAAATATCAACTTTACATGCAAGCACACATACAAAACAAACACACAAGCAAACAAATAGATAAATAAAATAATTCAATGATTGTAACTTTTAAAAATTAAGCTTGTATGAGTGAACTTGTAGTCTAAATGGTAAATATAAGACATGCAAAGTAGTGTTCAAATTTACAATTGGAGTCCTGAAATGATCAATAACTAGAATATAAAGAGTTTTAGCCCAAGTCAATAGATAACCAACTGAAATTTATTATATACTGACTAAAGTTACATAACTTCAATGTCTATAAAAGTTTGCATTAAGCAAATAAGGAAATAAAATATCTCAAAGTTAGTTTGTACGTTTACTAATGATGTTAATGGATTTCAGTATTTGAGACCTAGCATTGTGGATTTTATAGCTCCTATTTTCAACCTGTATGCTGTTACCTCATTCACTCCAAAGTGAGCTTCAAAATACAGCTTTCCACTAATCAAATGCTTCAATCCTACACAGAAGGAGAAAAATATCACAGGAGGTAGAGGGAGGGAGGGAGGGAGGGAAAAAAGGGGGAGGGGGATCAGGTATGGGAAGGGACAGGAGAGAAATACAGAAGGTCAGGAAATTGAATAGAAATATATAGCAGTGGGGGATTGCCACAGACCGGGATTTCTCGCGGGGTCCCTGTTCCGCGGGACAAGGGATTCTGGCCAGGTGGGCACGGGATTCGGCTTTGACAAACAGACTACACACAGGCGGTGTAAAATCTGAGTGTATTCTTTAAAAAATGACATGAGGCTTTTACAATCATTGCAAAAGAGAAATAAAAAATCTGGCAGCTCAA
>NW_022196909.1:56129077-56131393 GCF_008632895.1 Mastomys coucha | reverse complement strand
ATTTTCTCTTGCTAGCTGTAAGAAAATGATATCTTGGTGAGTTCCTAGCACACTAGTACGAGGCCATATCTGGGCCACCTCTGAGTTTGGGGTGCCAGGCGACAATGCGGAGGCAGGAGACTGACTTTCCATGAAGTTTATGCCTCAGATACTGCCTTCACGCAAAGTGTGCATGGCAGCGATGGAGAACTGGCAGTAGCCACTAGAAAGTCCCAGACACCAGGGAAATGAGAGTCTCCCAGGACCCAACATGGATGACTTTAGCCAAAATGTCCAAGAAAGGGGAGATAGAACCTGTAGAGACCACCTCCAGTGGTGCCTATGCACAGTCCCCAGTTGAGGGATGGGGCCACCCATCTATCTCAAAAATTTTAACCTAGAATTGTTCCTGTCCAAAGGAAAAACAGGGACAAAAAATAGAATAGAGACTGAAGGAAAGGTCACCCAGAGAGCGGCCTACCTAGGGATCCATTCCATCTGCAGACACCAAACACAGACACTATTGCTGATGTCAAGAAGTACTTGTTGACAGGATCCTAATATGACTGTTCCCTGAGAGGCTTTGATAGCTCCTGATTAATATAGACTCAGATACTCACAGCCAGCCATAAGACTGAGCCCAGTACCTGAATGGCAGTTAGGGGAAGGAATGAAAGAACTGAAGAGGATTGCAACCCCATATCAACTAACCACAGACCCCACAAAACTCTCAGGAATAAACCACCAAGCAAAGAGTATATGTTGAAAGATCCATGGCTCCAGCTACATATGTAGCAGAGGATGGCCTTATCTGGCATCAATGAGAGGGGAAGCCTTTGAACTTGTGGAGGCTTGATGCACCAGTGTGGGAGGATGCTAGAGTGGTGAGGCAGGAATACCTGAGATAGAGACAAAGGGAAGGGGGAAAAGAGGGAAGGGATGGGGGTTTGTGGAGGGGAAACCAGGTAGGGGGATATTCTTTGAAATGTAAACGAATAAAATGATTTTTAAAAAAGAAAATAACAAACAAAACATAACAAAAACACTAATCTGAAAATGATCTGGTATAGCTAAAAATGAAAATAGATTATTAGGCTCGTTTGTGGCACCACTAAATAAATATGTGGCTATCATGACTTTAGAGGAATTTTAATCTAGCAACATAACTTCTCTGGCACGGGATCAGAAGGGAACAGCTGACTTGAACCAGCCATCCAGAGTTCAAAAAGATCTAGAAAGGGTGAGTCTATTTAACAGTAAGTCTTGAAGGTTAAAACATCCTAGGCCTACGTTAACAGGCAGAGCTTGGAAGCCCTCAAGGTCCAGGTTTGTAAAAGTTTAGGTTTTACAAACTCTAGAAGCTTCCAAGCCTTGGCCTAGGGATAGTTAGGACAAAGAAGGAAATGCTCTAGGTGCAGCCCAAGCTTTACAGACAAAGTCGCTTTATTGCCACATATGATAGAGATGTTAAATCATCCTTCCCATATTCAATCATCAAATCCAGACACTATTGTGGATGCCAGCAAGTACTGGATGACTAGAACCTGATATAGCTGTCTCCTGAGAGGCTCTGACAGTACCCGACTAATACAGAAGTAGAGGCTCACAGCCATCCATTGGACTGAGGACAGGGTCCCCAATTGTAGAGTCCGGCCAGCAGACCTACACAGTTGTGAGTTGCTTTGGACTGGAGACTGGACAGGATCTGTGGAAATAAACGGGTGCAGAGACAAAGAGTTGGATGCCAAAATATGTATCAAAGTGTATCTTTACTTGTGGTAGATGAGTTTTTATAGCAGGCAGCAAAAAACGAAACCACAGCAATCACACCTGTAACATAAACATGACACCAGACATACAAGCGCAAAGTCTGTTTAGTCAGCAAGGACTTCAAATGTAGAGAAGAGTGAGCTGAGTGTCAGTCTTTGAGGAGCTTCAGTGTTTGTAGCCTATTGTCTTTCACCACAGGTGGCCAGCTTCAGTCCTGGGCTTATCAGGCATTCTTTCTGTTTCAGAACAGCTTCAGGCAGCCTTGGAGGGGAGAATACACACAATGAAGGAGCTAGAGAAAGGACCCAAGGAGCTGAAGGGTTTGCAACCCCTTAGGACGAACAACAATATGAACTAACTAGTACCCTCAGAGCTCCCATGGACTAAACCACCAACCAAAGAGTACACATGGTGGGACTAATGTCTCCTGCAGCATATGTATCGCAGAGGATGGCCTAGACAGTCATCAATGGGAGGACAGGACCTTGGCCCTGTGAAGGTTCTATGCCCCAGTGTAGGGAAATACCAGGGCCAGTAAGCAGGAGGGGGGGGGAGGGAACAGGGGTT
>NW_022196909.1:56121236-56129067 GCF_008632895.1 Mastomys coucha | reverse complement strand
AGAAAACATCTAATTAAAAAAAAGAGAGATGTTAAATTATTAATAATCTTATTTCATTTCCTAACCTAAAATGTGTTTCCATTTGCCCAATTAATATTAATAATTTTTCAATTAGTATAGCTAGTAAAAGGATGCCCATGTGCCTGTATATACCCACTTACCCATCCTCCTCTAAGCAACTCTAATAAAACTTACTAGGTAGCAAAATAGAAGATTATAAGAGATGAAAGATGAGTTGGAAAGAGGAAGGTGGGCATTACAGGTAAATACGAGAGGGTATTGGGGGTGTATTCAAAATATATTGCATATAAGTATGGAAGTGTTACAGTGGTACAACCAAATATTATGTATGATTAGTACATGGCTAATATTTTCTGATGAAAACTTTTTAAATGAGTAGATTTTGGATACCTTATATGTCAGTAACCATTGAGCAGATACCGTGCTCCACTTGAAAGAGGACATTTATAAATATTCTATTTTATCATTATGAATACATTTCTTTTAACCTTTGCAAAACATAAAACAATAAACACAAAATTTTATGAAAAGAACTGTATTTTATAGGTGAGGAGTGCCCTTATGTAAATCATATTCCACAGCACTGGACCAAGTTTTAATTTCTTTGTAAACACTTTTGTTTGTTCCATTTTTTTTTTGAGGTCATATGGTGCATTTATCTGAAAACAACCACATTTGCGGCATTTTTATTATGATTCAATAATATATAGAATTTGTAATTATGTTTTCCTTAATTTAATTCATTGTATACTTGGCATTCAATTCTATTAGTTCTTTTAAACCACAGCAGTCTCAATCTATGATGTTACCACCATCCAGAACCATCAGAGAGTAATGTAACAAAGTCATATACCTACCATTTTGCAAATTACATCCTTCCAGAGATTTCTGAGTAAACCTGAAGATGAAAATGCTTTTTTAAGGTTACCAATATTGTAAATTGTGTTTCTACCAATGTTTTCCATTTAAAATATGATTTCATTAACACTGAAAGTTAATTTTCCTAAGGCCCTTAAAACAAACAAAATTATCAAATGCCTGCATAAGTAATTCCATGAGGGAAAGGATGTAAGTTCTAGGCATTCTTTCTGAGGGCTTTAATTTTGTGTTTTTGTTTTTGAATTCATGGATCAGTTGGCAATCATTTCAGAGAAAACAAAACTAATTTTCTTTAAAAATGCAAATATCTGCACACTGTAGTACTTGAGAGGTTGTTCCTACTTAAAATGCATGAAAATTTCCAGCACATAATTATTACTAGAACCTTCATGGAGTTTAAAATTATTTGCAAAACTATGCACAGAGAGAAATAATGGCAGATTTGGGATCAAGAGACAAATTTCCAAATACTGTTCACTGCAAGCCAATTTTGTTCTCTGCTGTAAGATAATTAATTCACATGAGAATCAAATCTATTATCATAAAATGAGAATATTTATATATTGCTTATCTCACAAAGCTGTGCACAGATTTTATGGATAATGTATATGAACATCTTTTTATTATAAAACAAATTTGTACAGACATTAATCACAATTAAGTTCTTGTTTCTTATATTGCTTGATATCCTGGGAACTCATTCAAAACAACCCAATAGAAGAAGCTCATACCCAAGATAAAGTTGCTTAAAGGCTTAGATCTTTATGTCTTGAAATTTGGTTATCAGGGATTATTTCAATTAACCACTCTCTTCTTTCACTTTCCAGCCATTTTTGTAGTCTTTACAACTAGAACCCTCTGGAATAAATGAATCCTGCTCCCACTAGTGACACTTTTAGGCATTACAATGCTAATTGCAGGAAGAAGAGAAAAAGAATACATTTGATATTCAAAATTTTGTATTTATTTGCAAATTCTCGTTATGTGAATGAAAACTTTATGTAGTCTGATCAACCAAATATATTGTTTGTTGCAACCTAAGGAAGTCCAGAAAAGTCAAATATTAAGAGCTATTATTCCCTTATAGAGTGCATTAGATGTAGCTAATACATAGGCAGCTGGAACAAAACACAAAATGGAAGATGGACAAATTCGACGGTACACAGAACTGATGATACACATTTATCTGTGAGAATGTGTTTATGCAAAAAAGATGAGCAGTACCACTGGAAGACATAGATTTTATTTAGGAAACAACACCAGACATTTGGTAGGAGTATGTGGTGGAGAGAGGGGGTGTTCTGTGATATTTTTTTTCCTGGCTGCTATGCTTTGTTTTGTTAGCAGTATTTTGGAACATTCCTATCTGCTTTTATATTAGGTCTGTCTCTTTGTTATTAGAATCTTTCATAGCAGTTGGCATTCATGTCATCTGCTCATGGCCCATCTTCATAACCTTATCTAGTATATGTTCTCTTATGTCTCTTTTTTACAGGGTAACTTCCAAAAGTTCCAGAATTTGTGAAAGGAATACAGAAATAACTTAAAGGTGATGTAATCCTAAATGGTACAGCTCAAAATTAAGCCTCAAGATTGTTTTTATTGCTTCAACCATTTGTCGGCCTAATGGTTCCAGAGGCATACATACACCAAAACCCCTCCATAATATAGAACCATACATATGTGTACTAAATTAAAGCAAAGTTAAGTCAAGTGACATCTCATCAAAGGATTTCTTCAAAGGAGACTCCATACACATTAAAGTTATATTAAATATAAATAAACAAAACAGAATCGTGCAAAATGAACTGAAGAAAAAGGTCAATAAATACACACCGACTCAGAGACACACTTATCCCCACACATAGAAATTCCATGAAAACACAAAACTAGAAAACAGACAAACACAAAAGACCCATAATGAAAAAAAAAGCCCTAACAGCATTATGAGACAAAGAACCTTCAAAAATGTCATTGAGTTCATTTTGTTTTTGCCATTTACAGCTGGACATGAGGACTAGCCTTAAGAGTGCTTTGTATACTTAGTGAGGTTCAAAGTAATTTTATTTGTGAGTGATTATCAATTGGAGATTATTTCTGGTTTAGGAATTCTGTAGTGGTTTCTTAGGGATTGTCTCGAGTATTAGGCTATGGAGAAAGATAATTCTTCTCTTTTCTATTATATGGGAAGGAAACTGGAACTCTCCTAGTTTTCTGAGAAGATGACCTAGCATTTATTTGAAAATATTTCCATGCAAGACATTCCACACTCTGAGGGTCCACTGGGTCTTATCTATACTACCACCTGCATTATTGAATTTTTCCAACATTATTTTCTGTCCTGTTAGTATGTTTCTCTCCATTTTAAAACTAAGGGACACTGTGTATTTTCACTACAGAACATATCTCTGTGGTGAAGCTCTATTGTTTCAAATTTTTATTAACTTCTTCTATTACACATTGAACTCTAAGGGTATGGTTTCCTGCTACTACGAAACCACAGAAACTTCAAATTTATGATGTTTCTTTCTTATACTTATGACACTAGTCATTCCTTTATTTAATTCTCTTAAATGTTTCTACCTGAAGGTAATAAAAAAAAACTTTGATAAAAACTCAAAATAAAAACCAACAATAAGTACTAAATTTGAGACATAAGGAACAAAAAATTTCTAATTTATGATGATTGTTTTAGTCAATGTTCTCTTGTTGTGAATAGACACCATGAACCCAGTGACCCCTATAAGGAAAAACATTGAATTGCTGGTTCCTTACTGTTCAGAGTTTTAGTGCATTATTTCTATAGCAGAAGGTATGGTGGCACACAGGCAGACATGATGCTGGAGAGAAAGTTCTATATTTTGATGTTCAAAGGCAGGGGGAGAGAGAGAGAAAGAGATAGAGATAGAGACACATACAGAGACACAGAGACAGACAGACAGACAGACAGACAGACAGACAGACAGACACACACACACACACACACACACACACGCACACACACACACACACACTGAGTTAGCAGGCTTGGCTTGGGCCTCTAAAACTCCAAAACCCACAAGAGACATTCTCTATCCAAGAAGGCCCAATCTTCTAATTCCTCTCAAGTAACACCACTCCCTAGTGATCAAACATTCAAAAATATCAGCCCACATGGGCTATTCCTACACAAATCAGGACAAAGACGTACCTGGATAGTTAAGGAAAAAGAAAAGAGGGACACAGAAACAGAACATTGTTGCAGGACTAGGAATGATTACATAAGGAATTCTGCACAGACCCAGATAAAATTCCTTTTTATACAGAATTTTGTGAACTCTGAAATGCCTCAGTTTCAGTGTCAGAAATGTGTGCTTTCTTGGTCACTTAGGCTTAGTTGGTGATTATAAAGAACAAAGCTTGATTAGGTCACTTTCTGTGGAATTTTACAGTTTCTGTTCTCCACCTTCGATATATAAGTTTATGTGATATGCTATGGTACAGCTGAAGATAAGGACAAAGATATGCAATGAAATAAAACTATCTGGGTCACAGTTATTTCATTGGCTATCAAGATTTCTAGCATGTTTTATGTAGTAGGATATCATGACATGCAGCCTTTAAGAATTGCAAGCTATTTTGGTATTTAAAATAATATAAGTTGTCACTACAGGGAAATGCTATCATCATAAAATTCAGCTTTTCTAATATTTCTAACATTCTTTCAACAGATGACCAAAAATTAAAATTAGTATGGAAATGTTTGCTATTCTACAATACTCCTACAATTTCTTACAGGTTTTCTAAGAGAATAACCAGTGTAGATGTTTAAAGCTCACTCTCTTTTCTTCAATTTATTATTTTTGTTTTCTTTATTTACACACCCAACTCCATGCCCGCCCTTCCTTCCTTCCTTCCTTCCTTCCTTCCTCCCTCCTTTCTTTCTTTCCTTCTTTCTTTCTTTCTTTCTTCCCTCCTTTCTTTCTTTCCTTCTTTCTTCCTTTCTTTCTTTCCTTCTTTCTTCCTTTCTTTCTTTCTTTCTGTCTTTCTTTCTTTCTTTCTTTCTCTCTCTCTTTCTTTCTGTCTTTATAAAGAAAACAGGCAAACAAAGAAAACAGAAAAGGAAACAAAAAAACACAATAAATATGCACACATGTGCATGTGTGTATACACAAAACCAAACCCACAAAATCCAAAACCATAATATTAAAAATACCAATGAGAAAAAAAGCCGAAATCAAGTAATATGTTGCACAAATGCATTATTTAAACAAAATGAATAAGTTTTCATTCAATAAAAGTTTACAGATATTATACTCAGAATCTTCATGAGGAATAGTGGAGATTGCTACATGTCAGCCACAATAGTGCCTGGGATGTTTCAAGATCACAGTAAATATTACTGAAAACTTACTCTCAATATTTGTTTTTAAGAGACATGCATTGAACGAATGAGTTTGTTTTCCATTGGCAATATCATCATTTCAGAGGAACAGAACAGTGTAGAGAATGTGGGTCTTCTGTACTGAGACAATTCCAAAGGAAAAGAGAATAAAATGGACCAGATATAGAGGAGAAAGAGCCTGAACTGATGATGTTGTCAGAGATGTACAAAATATGTGTGGGATACCTGCAACCAGTGTTGTTAAATATGGAATTAAAACAGCTTCTGAAAACAAGAAATGCTATATCAAAAAGGATCTTTCTTTGTCAATTAGAAAAAAAATAACCAAACAATGTACTGTTGATTGATAAACCCACAAGTGAGTGGGATTATCTGGAGTTACATGTAATTGTCAAGAATACTTTGCAATTACTCCAGACTATGGTGTATTGGTTACATAGTGATTTGATTTATGAAAAGTTCCCAAGAAAAAAAAAAGTACATATTGAGATTCTAATTTCCATAGTTGTTAGAATTTTAATCTTTTTCTCCTAAAAATGAAGAATGATTTCTAAATAAATAAATAAATAAATAATTTTATGTATAATAGCCACATATTCTTGTCAGAAAAAAATTGCATTCTTATAAAAAGAAGGGAACATAGCACAAATACATATGATGGCCTATTTATTTGTACAAATATTACCAGTTTTGTATGCTTGTGTTATTCTACAGATACATAAAGGTCTATTCTTTTCTTTCTCATTTATATATCTAGGAAGTAAATTTAAACAAAATGAAATAAAACAAAACTGTTTATGTTAACCATGGTTTGAAGAATTGTCCCATGAATAAAAGGCCTAACTAGATTCCTAAGGCCTATGGATAAACAATGTTGAAGCAATTTCAAAGCCTGGGTGTGCCTTACTCATTTTTGAGACACGTTTGTAGCAGGGAGGGAAGGACGCCTGCAACCATCAAATGGACCCTCACCTCTGCTCATTCCTTCCAAACTTCTTTTTTTTCCTCTTTCTTGTTTTAAAATTTATTTTTATTAGATATTTTCTTTATTTACATTTCAAATGTTATCCCCTTTCTCATTTCCCCTCTGACCCTACCCCCTATCCCATCCTCCCTCCACCTGTTCACCAACCCACCCTCTCCTGCATTGTGGCTCTGGCATTCCCCTACACTGGGGCATAGAGCCTTCACAGGGCCAAGGGCCTCTCCTCCCATTGATGACTGACTAGGCCATCCTCTACTACATATGCAGATGGAGCCATGGGTCCCTCCATATATACTCTTTGGTTGGTGGTTTAGTCCCTGAGAGCTCTGAGGGTGCTAGTTAGTTCATATTGTTGTTCGTCCTAAGGGGCTACAAACCCTTCAGCTCCTTGGATCCTTTCTCTAGCTCCTCCATTGGGGACCCTGTGCTCAACTTCTAAGTATGTGATTCCATTGTGGGATACAGCATATTTTGCAGCTGGTTTATTCAGACCTATAAAATCACATTTTTTTAACTTGCCTTTGGTATATAATAAAGGCTGAATAAAACTTTCCAAACTCTTTTTTATGGGATCTCTTAAAATTTTTCCTTGCAGCTGAAAGATTTATACAAGAGGGCATTTTTTCTTCTGATGGTTGCCAAAGTATTTATGCAGAGGCAGAGTCTTAGGCTTACATTAAAAAGACATTTTAGAGAATCAGAAATATAAATTGTGTTATCTAAGGGAAGATGTGTACACTAAGTTTGATTGAATGGTTTGTAAGAATGTTCAAGAAACTCCAGGTAGGCAACTCTTTAAAGTCATATATGTAGTCTAAAATAAAATTCTATATAAAAGGATATACATAGAAATGTCTATAGTCTTTAATTTCAGGGTTTCATAAAAATATCACATATAGTTATTAATTGTAGCTATCAATTGTCTATTACATTTAAAATAATTTAAAAATTTACCATATTTTTAAAAATACAGAAATTATTGTATTATTTACTTGGCTTTTTAAAGTAAAAAATCATTTTTTAAATTAAAATACTCTTAAATGTGCTAAAACACTCAGTAACTTCAAAACGATTTAAGGAAAACATACCTTCATTTCTATATTTTAACATTTAAATACACAAGTGTTTCAAGCTGGATATTGCCATAGATATACATGGAGTACTTTCATTGTCAGAAATTCTCAAACGTATATATTTATTCTTTGAGGTCTTCATTTGTTTTTTTTGTTTTTTTTTTTTTTTTTGGTCTGTTTGTTTTTCAATTGTTCTTGTTGCGATGTTTAAAAATACCACTTCCTAAATTCAGAATTCTTTCCAAGTATGAGAATTTAACACTAGCTTTTGTGTACAATTGAAGTTTTCAACATTTGGGTTTTTTTCTCTAATTTTTAGATAGTGGTTTTCTTACTTCTCTGTGCACTTCACACTGTGTATTTTTATCATATTTATCTGCAACTTTATCTGTACCTGAAACTTCTCTCATATTCTCACATCTAGCTAGCCTCTTCCCCTCCCATTCTCCTTCTGTCCTTCCCCACAGCAGCTCGCTCTCTCTCTCTCTC
>NW_022196909.1:56103071-56121226 GCF_008632895.1 Mastomys coucha | reverse complement strand
TCTCTCTCTCTCTCTCTCTCTCTCTCTCTCTCTCTCTCTCTCTGGAGTCCAATCTGTGTTTATTGCCTACTGCAGGTCATGGAGTCTGTGACAAACTGTGGCCAATATGCCAATATATGACACTGTACAAGGCACTTGATTTTATGTCTTCTAGGAGTGATCCAATGCCAGTAGCTCTTTAACTAGGCTTTCTATTCAGTTCCCCTCACCTGTACTTGGATTTTGTCTGGACCGAGCTTGTGCAATCTTATGCACTTAAAATGAGTTCATATATGCTTCCTTTCTGTTGTGCCTGTGTCCTAGTTAGGATTTCTGTTGAAATACCATGATCAAAAAAACAAGTTGGGGGGAATAGGGGTTATTAGGCTAACACTTCTAGATTATAGACCATTATTGCCAGAAGTCAGGAGAGGAACTCAAGCAGGCCTGGAACCTGGAGAAAGGAACTTATGTAGAGACTTCACATGGCTTGCTCAGCCTGCTTTCTTATAGAACTCAGGACTACCAGCCTAGGGATGACAACACCCACAATAGCCTGAGCTCGCCCCTCATTGATCATTGAGAAAATACCTTACAGCTGCATCTCATGGAGATATTTCCTCAACTGAAAATTCTGTTTTCTCTGATCACTTTAGCTTGAGTCGAGTTGATATATTAAAACAGCCTGTGCAGTCTGTAAACACTGTTCCCTTGAAGTCACCTACAGTTGTGACCTTTAGAATATTTCTGCCCTCTTTTTACATAGCTCACTGAGCCTTTAGCATTGGGGTTTGACATAGATATCCACTTTTAGGACTGAACACTTTGAAAATTCTTATTCTCTGCACATTGACAAGTTGTGGGCCATCTACTGCAAGTTTCTCTGATGAAATAGAGAGAGAATGAGATGTCAAGATATAAAGTAGAGAATATAAGGAGTAAATGACACTAAAGAAAACTCCATATAGCATCCTATAACTGTAAGAAACTATATGCATACATAGAGAGTTTACATGGAGTTACATATAATGAAGAGACAATATGCCACTCAGCTTACATGTATACCAAATACATCGTTCAGTACCAGGAATATATTACCTCTTTATGAATGGCTAACCAATGGAATCCCTTAGATTCCTAAATATTGTGGCTATTGCTAAAACTAGAGCTTATACCCCAGAAATTGATGGTAAGATCATATTATTGACAACACATATTTGAGACACAGAATATGAGAAAATCTAGCTTGCACTACACTAGAAACTTCATTCCTGATGGCTAATGTTAATAGCATGGAAAGGTGCTATGCACTTTACTAAAGGAAGAAAATTCATTAATCTCACAGCTATGAGAACTGTGAGTTGCAATAACAACCTTCTTGGCAGGATACATTCACTGGCTCATATGAGTTAGGATTAACCAACTAATTTCCAATTGAATTTTAAACCATGTTAAGACAATGTTACTGGTACCAAGAACCTGTGGCTAGACTGACTACTATTATTCTGCTAAAGAGGGTGTGGGGTGGTGAACAGGAGAAGCAGGGAGGGAACAGGGGTTTGTTTTAGTTTTTGTTTATTTTATTTTATTTTATTTTATTTTATTTTTTATTTTTTTAGAGGGGAACCTGGGAAAGGACATATTGTAAATAAAGAAAACATCTAATTAAAAAATTATAAAAATAAGGGGCAGAGTAATACAATGACTTCTAATGACTTATTAATCTTTTCCTATTTTTAACTTCCTTTTTAATAAAAACTAATTTCAAAATCTGACTTCTATGTTTATCCCTACCATAATATTCTTAAGCAAAGAGTTATAACTTTGAAGTAAATTAAATTTAGACATTTAAAATGGTGTGGAGAGTGAAAAATATTTACAATGACATGAGAGTTCTAATTGTCTAATAGTACAAATAATTCTGGATTCTGATTCATAGTAAGCAGACAGAAATCTATGTATATTACTTAGCTGAGAACATTTTTCATATTCAGCATAAATTTCATCATAAAATGTTACAGTGAATTACTCAGTGTATCTATATACAAAATATTTGCCAAGTACTCTGTTAAATTATAGTTTTTTTATTTAAAGTGTTGGAACTCATTTACATGCATGATTTATAAAGTGAAATGAAACCATCTCCAAGTATATTTAAATTTTACACTTTCTTAATTCATTGAAAATATGTCCTATCAAATTTTATATTGCTAACATCACTGGCAAATAATTCAATGATAAATTTTCAACTTGTCTTACATGCATTTACAATAACATTTCACCTTCAGTGAAATACATTTTAAAGTAATTTCTTTTTTGGCTAATATCCACTTATGAGTGAATACATACCATGCATGTCCTGTTGGGTCTGAGTTACCTTACTTAGGATGATTTTTTTTCTAGTTTCATCCATTTGCCATCAAAATAAAATCTACAGAACGCGAGAAAAGTTAACACATTTGAAGAGCCTAAGTGAGACTGCCTCAGTCCCACCTGGGAGAAGAAAGCAATCATGAGGGGCAGAGGAAGGGAGGTACCTGGGTGGAAGAGGGAACAGGGACAGGAAAAGGGGAACATAATCAGATATTGGGTGAGGAAAACAAGACTGAAGCCTTGACAGCCAGCAGAAAGAATGAAAACCAGGCAACCTAGGGAGATAGGAAGTAGGGAGGGGGCGGGAATGTACCAGAGACCTGGAAGGTAAGAGATGCTCAGGACTCAATGAGAAGGATCTTAGATGAAATGAGCAACAGTGGGGAAGAGGGGATTTGTAGAGTCCATCTGCAGCAGAAAGACAGAGCATTCAGTGGAGAGATGGGTTGCCATCCTACAGTAAAAGACTCTGATCCAGAATTGATCCTGTCTAAAAGAACTACAGGGACAAAAATGGAGAAGAGATTGAGGGAAAGGATGTCCAGTGACTGGCCCACATTGGGATCTAGCTCAAGGGGAGGCTCCCAGGCCTGACACTATTACTGATTCTACGGTGTGCTTACAGACAGGAGCCTAGCATCGGTGCCCTCTGAGAGGCCCAACATGCAGCTAAAAGAGTCAGATGCATATACATACACCCAGCCAATGGACAGAAGCGAGCGGCCCCTGTGGTTCAATTAGGGAAAGGCTGGAGGAAGCTGAGGAGGAGTGTGACTCCATAGGAAGACCAGCAGTCTCAACTAACCTGGACCCCTGCGATCTCTCAGACACTGTGTCATCAAACAGGCAACAAACACTAGTTGATATGAGGCCCCATATACAGAGAGAGCAGAGGACTGCCTGGTCTGGCCTCAGTGAAAGAAGATACACCTAAACCTCCAGAGACTTGAGGCCCCAGGGAGTGGAAAGTTCTGGTAGGTGGTTGGGGACATCCATTCAGAGACCTAAAGTTTCAATGTTTATAAGTTCCCTTTGCATATTTGTAAAATTAATCATGAAATAAATAATGAGTGATGTTTAATAAGAAACATTAATTTAATGTATTAATGATGAGTGTTGCTTCCAGAATAAAGAATAAGTTCATTTTCTGAATCCTAATGAAATACATTGCTAGCTTTGATGCAATATTTTTTTATATTTTGGTTTTTAAAAATTCTTTTATTCTTCCTTGAGGTTATAATAAAATTACATTAGCCAGGCAGTGGTGGCGCACGCCTTTTATCCCAGCACTTGGGATCTGCCGAGGCAGGCAGATTTCTGAGTTCGAGGCCAGCCTGGTCTACAGAGTGACTTCCAGGATAGCCAGGGCTACACAGAGAAACCCTGTCTCAAAACAAATAAACAAACAAAACAAAAAGATTACATTATCCTGCCCTTCCTATTCTTCTGTCTAACCCTGCTCATGTGCTCTTATACCTTGCTGTATTTTTTAAATTCATGGCCTGCTTTTTGTTTACATTTCAAATGATATCCGCCTTCCAGATTTCCTCTCTGTAAACCCCCCTCTTACCCAAATTCCATCCTCTTACCCAGCTTCTATGATGGTGCTCCCCAACCCACCTATCCACTTCTGCCTCAGTGCCCTAGCATTCCTCTACGTTGGGGCATCAAGCCTTCACAGGACCAAAGCCCTCCCTTCCCAATGATGCCAGATAAAGCCCCATCAGCTCCTTCAGCTCCTTCAGCAACTTCAGCTCCTTCAGCTCCTTCAGCTCCTTCAGCTCCTTCAGCTCCTTCAGCTCCCTCAGCTCCTTCAGCTCCTTCAGCTCCTTCAGCTCCTTCAGCAACTTCAGCTCCTTCATTGGGATCCCTGTGCTCAGTTTGATGGTTGGCTGCAAGCATCCACATCAGAATTGGTCAGGACCTGGCAGATGTAATCTTAAACACCCAATAACTGTGGAAAATATGTTATTGTAGATTGTATCCTGATAAATGTCATCTGGAAATTTGGGCTATGATTTTCTTTTTGGGCTGCAATTTTTAAAATGTACATCACAAGTTATATAAGCATTCATTTACTGTTTAATTTTATGTATTTTAAGCCTACCAGGTAACATTTTAATGTATAAATAAAATGATAATTAATAAAGTATGTTAAAATTCATAATTGATAGTGAATTTACTTGTATATACATGGTAAAGAGCAGCTAAAAAATCTATTCTCAGTAAAGTTTGATGGTGAAAAGTGATGAAATAGAAACTGTATTTTTTCATATACTATTAGTTGTATGGTATCACGAATTGTGTTACACACAGATCACAGGCTCCCCAGAGACCATCAGAGTCCACTAGGAATCTAGCTCACAGGCAAAAAGAAAGGGTCTTTATTCAAGCTTGAGCTCGGACCCTCCAACCTCTCCAGCACAGCAGATGCTGTGGAATGTTCTAAGGTGGTATAGCCCTTGACTTTTTATCACAGTTGTAGCATGTTAAGGGACTTTCCAACCTGACAGTTACATGATTGGTTGACACTTGCTTGATATATTTCTATTGGCTAGTGATGATTTCAGCTTTTTATGAACAATGGTTGCCAAGTTAATCAATCTACTTTGAGACATTAGGCATTTTCCTCCAGGAACTGATTGTTGTTGCTATGTGTGGAGTGATTGTTTGTTTAGGACAATGTAGTTGTTGCCAGGGTGACATCTTTCCTTGAACAAGTTGATGTTTTTCCAGTAGCTGAGATCATTCTAAGGGTAAGTTAATTATAAAATGGAGTCTGAAAGCAAAATAAGGTTTATAATGTTAAGCTGGGTCCTTCAAATAGAACTAGGCCATTCAGTCTACATAAGAAATATTTTAATTCTTTAAAATTAAATTTACAGTGTGTGTGTGTTCATATGACACAGTATATTTATACATGTGACAATATAACCTGGAGGGGTCACTTCTCTCCCTCTACCATTGGGTCCCAGGGATGAAATTCAGTAATCAGGCTTTGTGGCAAACATTTTTTCCTCTTGAGCCATTGAAACAACTTTATTTGATACCCATGGCTTATATCTCCTCATTTATTCTAACTTCTCACCAAAGTCTTACTATATTCTTCTGTATTTTACTTTTCAAATAACCTATATACAAGAAAAAAATTGTACCTTCTTATGTGTTTAGCTTATTTTACTTGATGTTAAATCATCCAGGCTTATCTATACTGATCCAAGTGGCAGGATTACCTTTTTTTTTAGGTTTGGTTCAGAGAGAGAGAGAGAGAGAGAGAGAGAGAGAGAAGTATCAACATTTCTTTATCAATTCATATGTTAATGACATTTTGATTATTTCCATATCATGACTATTATGAATAATGGTGAAACAAATGTGGAAAAGTATGATTTAATTCATTTGTATTCATACTTGGAAAAGCAATGATTGGGTCATAAGATAGGTTTATTCTTGTGAATTTTAGGAGAATTCACAATGTTATATACAGAAGCTGTACTATTTACATTGTGACTATGTGTAGGGAGTTCTTATCTCTACTCTCTGGCTAACATCAAAAATTCTCTTGTTAATGAAAGCCATTCTATCAGATATAATCTCAGAGTTTTGATTTGTCCAGTGTCAAATGATATGAGAGCTTTTTCATGGACCCATAGATATTTCTCTTTAAAAATATCCTTTCATTTATCTTGCTATTTTTTAATTTTAGTATTTTAAAGCTTACAATTACATCATTTCTTTAATCATCTTTGCTCCCTCCAACCATTCTTATGAATCACCTTGCTCAGTCATTAATAAGTGTGTATTTATTATGCAGTGGTTGTGGTGCTGTTCTTGTTGTGGCTGCTGCTAGTCTTCTTGTTGATGGTAGTGGTAGTGGTGCATGTGTGTGTATAAAACAAAAATTAAGTTAAAGATATAGATTGTAATTAAACATTTCCTTGTTTTATAATTTCTTTTCTTTTGGATTTTGCTATTGAGTTGCATGGGTTTCTCATACTTTTTGAATGTTAATCACTTATGAGAGCCACATTTCTTTTATTCTTTCTTCTGTAAGGTGCTTTATGTTTTGTCACATATGTCTTTTGCTATGTAGAACACTTATCATTTGGTCTATATGATTTCCATAATATTTGCTTAATTTGGTTCTTTTTAATTTGTCCATGTTCTAATATTCTTGAACAGCAATTCAACATTAGTTGTTGTTAATATGAACTCTGCTATTTTTAATATTTTTATCATATTTTTCAGACTGGAATACTCTTCATGTTATATGTATGGTTTTTTTGTAACTACCCTATCACTTTCTGCCATTTTTCATAGTTTCAAAATGTTGTCAGAAAGGGAAAACAGCATTTTGCACTATACAGTCATGTTGATAAATATTACTTATTATATGTCACAGACTGGCACAAGATAAAATATTTCTTCCAGGAATAAGATTGGAAATCTTTGGTTATTTTTTACTGTATCTCCTTTCTGCAACTTGTCTTTTTCTCTGCATGTCCTACATATTACCTTCTCTTGAAAGCAGATGTTAAATAAAACCAGTCAAGACTCCCAAGTGATTCACACTTGTCAATTGGCTTTGACACATTTTAATGGATAACGTTCATCATGGAATATCACCTTGTGCCTTACCTTGAGTCTGCCAGCATAAAGTATAAAAAGTTCTGCAAAGCTCATATGGGACATATTAATAAAATAATTGCAATAATGAATTTAAATTGAAAATTCCAAGGGAGAAATTTTATATTTGATAATATGTTAGGATGACAGACCAAACTCAGACACCTGTCACATTTCCTTTAACACCAAGTGAGTGAGAATAGATATTAGTTGAAAAGGGAAAGAAAATGTCAAATACTATGACATTCATAGGTTTGAGTGATTGAAAATATATAAACAATAAACTTGAGATAGTAGTGATTTCCTTCTAGTCACATTATCAGCTTCTTCTTTAAGGGAGGTTAAGGAAAAGATTCCCATGGAAAACTTGCAGTATTTCACTTATCTATTTTTTATAGAGTATCCAGAAAGCAATAGAGGCATACCTATCTGTTTTAGATCACATTAATCATTTTGCACAATCAGCCTCAATAGTTCTTATTTATTCAGTTGCAATATGAACATAACATTTGTGCCTTCTTGTAATGAAACACAGATGAAACACTTATTCTACCCTGGAGCTACATCCCTAGCTCTGAATACAATTACTTATAAACCTGAGAAGTTACTAACACCTGCAACGTAAGATTCAAGCTCACAAGCTTTGTATATAAATATAAAATATGTTCAGGATGTAGCATGAAGGACAAACAAACTATTAGGTAAGTCAACCAGGATTGATGAAATGATTGTTAAAATATGAAGGAGAAGACAGAATTTTGGGGAAAAGCTAGAATGTGGATAGGTTGTGAATATGGTTTAGTGAAGAAAAATTTGCATAATTAGCCCAACGATAGACTCAAATCATAGTTTCAGACACACACACACACACACACGCACACATACACATGCACACACATGCACACGCACACACACAAACCACTATGGTAATTTAGTTAATGATTTGTCATCACGCTTGTAATCCCCAAACTCAAGTAGGAGAATCTACACAAGTTCAAGGCCAACCTGCTATGCATAGTGAATTTCAGCCCAATCATGAAAACATAGATACTATTTCAAGTTTTTTTCAAATATCCATAAAAGGAGCATCTTGCCTCAGAAGTAAAATGTCTATTTGGCATCATACAAGAAATGCAGTCAAATGAGTAATGTTATATTTATTTGATTTGACAAGGGTATCTGTACTCTACTCCACGATGTAATGATGTGAGGAGAATCCAGATTCACCTAACATTAACAAATGCTGTGCTCAGAAGTGCATTCACATCCTATCTGAGGAGACAATTGTAGAGTGTGGGGAAGGGAAACAAATAACTATCACAATTATTGACATGTTATTGGGACAGGAATTATTCCATGTACATCATGTCTCCTTGTCTCATAGTCTTACCTTCACACCATAATCAGTAATGTCTTTCAAGTACAATAATGTGTGAAAACAGCATAGCATTTTAATCATGAGCCAGTCATCATGGATGTGAAGTAAGTGAGCAGAATAAAAATTGATCAACATGTTCCCTGATTTTGCATATTTCTAGTTTTACTTACACATTAAAAAAAGGAAAGGAAGCCTGTTGTGATTTTCCTGTGGCAGGTATTCTCTTCCATTACAGCTTTGCTCAGTCTGTGGAGATGGAGAGTGCAGTTCCGCCCTTCTCTTGTGTCTTTTGCCTGAAGCCGAAATACTTCAAGCTCCCTTCACTTTGTATTTGTGACACTTCACTGATGTCACCCGTTAGTGTACCACGATATAACCAGTTGTGTGAGAACCCAAGATGTTTTTTCTAGCCATCATTAATCAAGTAGATGGATAGAAGCATAAATGGATGGTTAGATGGCATGCTAGATAGCTAGAGAGGTAAGACTAGGGTGAGAAATAGATAGAGAGGGAGGATAGAAAAGTAGGCCAATGAATAAAGGAGAATATATATATTTACACTTAATATGTATTTACAGTTTTCATAGATCATTCCAGATCTAATTTGTATTCTCATAAAGCATGCAGCCACATATTCTAGAAAACATTCTAGTTGGAAGTTTTTGTAAACCTCCATTGAGTTCATAAAATTGAAGTATGTTGCTCTCTGCCTTCATTAAACCAAACCATTAATTCTATCTTGTAGGCTTATCTCTCAGTAGTTTAGATCCTGCCTGGGAAAAAAAAAAGCTGTTCATTCCTACATGGGACCTTAATTCCATTCCAGTAAAACTTGCACTATTTTCCTTCCATCTCAGTGTGTGAGAACCAAGGGGCCTTCTCGGTCTTCCCCATCTGAGATTACTTTTTTATTATTTTCTTTGTTTTAGGGATTATAATACAATTTCACCATTTCTCCCTTCCCTTTTATCCACCCTAGCCCTACCACAAATTCTTCCTTGATCTCTATCAAATTCATGTTTTTTTTTAAAATAAGTTGTCATTACATGATTATAAGGATAACATGGGTATATATTATAAATATATCTTTCTCACTCTGTATAATGTTACTTGTATGTATATTTTCAGGGTTGAATATAACAATAAATTTAAATGCAGAGTTGTGGAACCCATCCCCAATAGATATATCTTCCAAACAACCCCCACCCTTAAGGCTCATTGGATACTGTAGAAGAGAGAACAGAAAGCTTGGAAGAGCAAGAGGATCAGGGCATTTATTGTCTCCTAAAAATGTCAGAAGTTACACTTATAAAGTAATGACTTTCTAAGCATGAGCTGAACAAAAGCAACAAGAGACATGATAAAGTAGACAACAGGAGGCCCAAGAGGCTTCAATCCTACACAGAGAATTACGCTAAGGAATTCTGAGAGAAGAAGAAATAATCTTACACAGGGAAGGCTAACATACATTGGTTATCTCAATTATCTTTAGCATCTGATGCATTGATTTACAAGGCAGCTGAGGAAAACCTCGCAGCTCAATGTAGAAATAAATGGGTTCTTTCCTTTCTGCTTTATTTACAATCTATCTCCCATGTTCAAGAATATAGTAAATTTTGATAAACAAGCAAACTATATACTGTAGTCCATTTTTTAAAAGAAATCTGGAAAAAGAGATGTTTGAAAATATATGTTATTATCCTCTATTTTACAGTGTGCCTGCCTATCTTTCTTAGCTTCTCTGCTGTTGTGACAAAATACTATGATAAGAATACCTTAAGGGAAAAGGGGTTTATTTCCTCTCATGGTTCAAGGTTATAGTCAGTCCCACTTTGGAAAATAAGCACCAAAAACTTAGAGTACCTGTCTATATGATTCCAACAATGAGGAAACAGAGAGGGACAAATGCAATCAAGGGAGTTATTCAAATCACAGTATCCAGGATCCCTTGCTCTGCGAATTATCCAATCCACTGTTACAATGAATAGTTATAGATCTCTTGATACAATTAAGATAATTCTCATTTCCAGGGGCCCATCTCCAGGTGACGACTTGTGTTTCTGTTTCATTGACAATTTATAGCTCATCAGAAAATTATCTCTGTAAGTAGAAAAGGGTAGTAAAGACATTTTAATATTCTCATTTTAAAGCATTCTCACAGTGCACTGTTTGATTTTGTTTACACAGGTTTTTATTTTGTGTACATTTCCTCAGACCCTCACATTTATTATTACTTCAAGTCATGTTTATTTTTTTTTTAGTATTTTGCATAATTACTCCAGTTATGTGTAAATGATAGATGAAACTAATTCAAAACAAGTTAGTGACTTTGTTTATTACCATTTAATATATCCATCTATATGATCTGATAACTATCTAACATGAGAATGGTTACTGTTCATATCTCATGCAAGGTCTGCATAACCCTTATGAACTATTAAAAAAAAACTAAGAAATCAACTAAGAAAGTGATGGCTAGACCAAAACCAAAACTTCCAAATAAAGAAACACTTGTAGGCTCTTAAACTGAAGGAAAAATAGATAAACAAATAATATTTTCATTTTTATTCGAATTGTAGTTTGAAGCAAGCCCCCAAATATTTTAGTAATTTAGTAACGGATTGTCAAAGGAGCTGTGCTTTTTGAAATTGAGCATTTAAAATTCATGTGATATCTTGATATCAATATAATGAATATTTACCTAATAAACAATATTGACACATTTATTCTTACATGTGAATATTTTAGATAAATTTAATCAATATGAAACACTATAAAAACTAACTTAAATTTTTTTTTAAGGAATAAGTTTATAAACTTATACTATAACTTAAACTATACTTGGGGAAATAGAGTATCAAGCCACATCTCCATATTTGTAAGTACAGTTAAGTAACCACAAATCAAAATATCCAATGAAAAAATGGTGCTGTGGTTCTTAGAAATAACCATTTAGATTTTTAAATCATAATCAACCGACAAACCAGTCTCACAACATGTCTGTTTTAAAATCATTTTTAAATATGCACAATCAGAATGTATTTTCTAGAATATGCCCCCACATGTAGAATATATAATTATCTTGACAAATCAAAAATTAAACCAAACCTCCAAATTATCCCAGTAATAAACACAGAAGTCATGGTAGGTGTATCCTCCTAAAAGATGCTAATAAAATCACTATGTTTATTACAAGTTGTTATTAAACATTCAAAATGACAACTGCTGGGTGAAGACATACTGTAACAAAAATAATGTCAGAAGTGACTAAAAACTCAAGGAAATAAAGAATCCAGCAAATCATAGGAAACCATGAAAAAATTATGTGGTTCTGATATTTGAAAGATATTTATGTCCTACACATTTAAAATAATGTCTTTTTAAAAAATCTTTTTGTTGTTAAGCTTCATTTGTTCATATGTCTATTTTTGAGGATAGTTCTCACTCTGTAGCCAGTGGTAACTACCAATCACTATGCAGCCCAGGCTGACCTTAAACGGTAGGTAATCATTGGGTCTCTGCCTCCCAGATGCTGGGGTTAGAGATGGGAACCTCCAGGCTAATTTCTGAAAAGTAATTAAATCAAGCAAGGAAGAATAATACATGTTTTTAACCAACCTCAAACTCAGGAGGCAGAGGAAGCCTGCTGGACCTTTCAGGCCACTCTGGTTAAAAAACAAATTCCATGCAAGCTGGGACCTTGTTTCAAAACAAACAAACAAACAAACAAACAAACCACTTACACAGAATTAAAAACAACAACTAAAACAAATCATCTAAAGAATCAACTGAAGTGGATGCTCACAGTCATCCACTGGACTGAGCACAGAGTTCCCAATGGAGGAGCTAGAGAAAGGACCCAAGGAGTTGAAGAGTGTAGCCCTATAGGAGGAACAACAATATGAACCAACCAGTGCCTCCAGAGCTCCCAGGGACTAAACTACCAACCAAAGAGTACACATGGAGGGACCCATGGCTCCAGCCACATATGTAGCCGAGGATGGCCTTGTGTGACATCAGTGAGAAGAGAGGCCCTTGATTCTTTGTAGGCTGGATGCCCCAGTGTAGGTGAATGCCAGAATGGGGAAGTAGGAGAGGATGGGTTAGTGACTAGGGGGAGGGAGGATGGGATAGGGGTTTTCAAAGGAGATAACATTTGAAATGTAAATAAAGAAAATATCTAATAAAAAAGAACCAACTGTAAATATTGAAAATGGGCACCAGTGTTTTGAATGAACATAGTATTCAATTTCTGTTTGAAAGTCATATGTGCCTGCATCTCAGGTAGATATTTTCTAACAAAATATTCTGAAAATAACTTGATTTAAAGTCACTTCTAGATAGTATTATAATTTGATTTCTATGAGAATATATTTATAGGGTTCTTTAAGTAAGCAAATGTATTAAGGGTCTTGGTATCTATTTTTCTCAGCACAGAATAAAATGTTATTAAGAAATGAATATTTTTAGTAAACAATCATAATTTTAGGTATCAGTGGAAACAGATTATTTCTTAAAATGCTGTTTCTAATGCCATATAATGGAATACCTTGAAAGCTAAGACACCTCAGTGAAAATAGAAATATATAAATTCAGGTTTGTGTTCTAAATATCATTTCCTATTTAAAGGACCAATGCTATTTGTAAAGAACCTTACATTATGTAAGATCTGACTCAAGCTGAATGCGAAGGAAGCTACTAGATAATGCTGTGTGGTCTATAACAGTAGAGCACCTGATTAGCATGCACAGTGCTTGGAGTAGAATCTCTAGCATCAAAAACTATTAATCAAAAATCATGTCGAGCTAGAAAATATAGGCTCAAAAATGATATGAGGCACAATCAAAGTGCCACAGTCACAGGTAAAGTGCCTGGCTGCAAACTTGAAAATTTGCATAGAAATTCCCTAGCACCCACATATAAACCCTGGGAGTGTAGTACATGTCTGCAATTCCAAACTTGGGAAGACAGAACCTTGGAGTTCTTTGGTTCATAACCATAGCTGAGCTGATGAATGACAGATTTAATGAGAGAAAGAATCTCAATGGAAGAGGAAGGTGATTGAAGAAGACATCCAATGCAACTTATTTCTAGCCTCCACATACAAATACGTATGCACTCAAACACATAGAGATGTGTTACATAACATTTCTCTCTCTCTCTCTCTCTCTCTCTCTCTCTCTCTCTCTCTCTCTCTCTCTCTCTCTCACACACACACACACACACACACACACACACACACACACGTGCACACACACACAGACATGCACTCACACTCAAAATTGTGATACTGATAAGGCAAAAGATAAAGGGTAAACTGAATGAGATTTTACTTGTCAAATTTAGAATAGATTATGATAGGCTACTAAGCATAGCAAAACATTAAAAGAGATTGAAAATTGCATGAGTATTTGCTAATTCTTACAGCAGTGAAGAATGTGAGAGAAAAGTCATGAGTAAAGGGGGAAAAGACATTTAAGAAATAAAAATATAATAATCATAGTTATTTCATTGCCTTTTTATACAAAATAATAAAATTTTATACAAGGGTGAATAACTATTTAAATGATACAAATTAAATGATAATTACTTTCAATAATAGATCAATGCATTAAAGGTCTCCAAAAGCTCCAATTTTATATTATTTACCATAAATAATAAAAATGTATTTCAGGGCTGGTGAGATGGCTCAGTGGGTAAGAGCACTGACTGCTCTTCCGAAGGTCATGAGTTCAAATCTCAGCAACCACATGGTGGCTCACAACCACCCGTAATGAGATCTGACCACCCTCTTCTGGTGCGTCTGAAGACAGCTACAGTGTACTTAATTATAATAATAAATAAATATTTTAAAAAATGTATTTCAAAGCATTAGATAGCTAATACAATAGTAGTCATGATAAAAATAATAATAGGTGAGCCATTTTAAGGTAATTTGACAATGTCTAGAAAATCTATGCTTCCTCAAAATTAACATTTTGCTATGTACACATTTATTAAAAGCATAATTTTACATATGCTGAGATTTTCAGTAGAAAATACCAGCAGTACAATACTCAAAATATTCAATTATGAAAGTATCTACAAAATGATTGAAATTTAGAAACTTTCAGAAAATACCAAGTAAAATGAAGAAATTATCTTATACAAATACTAAAATTAAAATAAGGTGAGAGAAACATAAGACTCAATAACATAACATAGAAAATTAACAGGTTTAGCAACGTAATTCCATGCACAAAATAGGTTGTTTCACGGATCAATAGAAAACAACGATAAAGAATACCGCAAGAACGCTGACCCAAGGAAGAGTAAGGTAAGCCACCTTGCCCCAAGCCATTGCCTGGTAAGTCTCATTAAGGCATACCCAAAAGCAGTAAACTGCACCCAGTATCCTGTGCTCCATTTCCCAGTTCACATCTGCCTACATTCCTCGAGATCTGCAAACACCAGGAGCCAGAGGATAAGAACCCGTTTCCCCCATCCCCTACCAGCCAGATCTCCCTAAAGCACATCCAACAGCCATAAACTGTCCCCTGCCCCACCCCCCGAACTCTATTTCCTGGCCTACACTGTGCCTGTTTTGCAGAAGGCCACTCTGGCACCAGGGACCCCAGGCTATACTGGTATTAGGAACCCTAGATACAAGGTTAGCACCCAAAACTCCAAAACCCGCATATACCACTCAAACCACAGAAGAAACACCCAGCTGCGGCTGAAGATTTACTAATCACTAGAAACCTAGGCCATTCAGGCCAAAAGAGAAACCAAGAAGGGAAAAAAAAAATCAAGAAAAATACCTATCGACCAATGATAAACTCAAAAATCAGCATATAAGCCTACAATAACTACAAAACCCAGATGGCTAAAGGACAGCATCAACACACACACAACACAATCAAAAAGAACTCGATCAATATGGCACCCTGTCTTAGTCAGGGTTTCTATTCCTGCACAAACATCATGGCCAAGAAATTCAGCTTACTTCCACATTGCTCTTGATCACCAGAGGAAGTCAGGACTGGAACTCAGGCAGGTCAGGAAGCAGGAGCTGATGCAGAGGCCATAGAGAGATGTTCCTTGGCTTGCTCAGCCTGCTCTGTTATAGAACCCAAGACTTCCAGACCAGGGATGACACCACCCATAAGAGGCCCTACCCCCTTAATCACCAATTGAGAAAATGCCCCACACCTGGGTCTCATGGAGGCACTTCCCCAACTGAAGCTCCCTTCTCTGTGATAACTCCAGCCTGTGTCAAGTTGACACACAAAACCAGCCAATACACCAATACTAGAACCCAGCTATTCTACTACAAGCCTTGGGTATCCTAACATAGGGGAAGCAGAGGAAAATACCTTAAATCTTATCTTGTGAAGATGACAGAGGCCTTAAAGAGAAAATGAATAAATTCATTAAAGAAATATAGGAAAATGTAATCAAGCAGGTAAAGAAATTGAATAAAACTGTTCAAGACATGAATATGGGGATAGAACCAATAAAGAAAACACAAACTGAAGGAATCCTAGAGATGGAAAAACTTGGCAAGAGAACTGAAGCTACAGATGCAAGCATCACCAACAGAATACAAGAGATAGAAGAAAGATTGTTAGGCATAAATGATCTGATAGAAGAAATTCATATACCAGGCAAAGAAAATATTAAATCCAAGAAGGTTCTGACACAAAACATTGGGAAATATGGGACACTATGAAGAGACCAAACCTAAAAACAATATAAATTGAAGAAGATTCACAGTTCAAAGGTCCAGAAAATATCTTCAACAAAAGCATAGATTTCCCTAACATAAAGAAAGAGATGTAACTTAATAAAAACAAAAGAAAAATAAAGAGTACCTCAAGTGTATGGGTTTGGGAGAGAAGGCTTAGCTCCTCACTGTCTGCACTAGGCAGGAGAGATAGCCCTGGAGGTGTGGGTTCTAGAGAGCTGGCCTTCCTGATTCTAGCGCTGAAGAGAGTGAACCCTGAACCACCTTAACTGGGCAGCTCATCAGGACTGTGTATGGGAGAACGGACCCTAAGAGCATGACAGCATGAGAATTGGCCCTACCCCTGGCCAGGGCTGTGCTGGAGAACTGGTCTTGGTTTCATGGGTACAAGAAAGCTGTCCCCATGCTGACATGGTGTGAATGTGGGAGAGTTAGTGCCACCCCTTGCTACCAGCTAAAGGCAGGAAGAGAGCTGTCCCTGACAGTCACCTGGGTAAAGTGGGAAAGCTGACAGGCTGAACAACTCAGCTACAACCCAGGCCCAGATGCAATATTTTGTGTTGGCCCACCCAACATCTACTCCATCTGTGAACTGCTAAAGTGCATGAAGTGGCTTGTTCTGCAGAACCAAAACTGCAAGATGTCTATGACACAGGGCAACAACAGATTATCAGAGAAGAGACCCAGTAATGATACAGTATTAATAATACAGCAGAAGCCAGAGGCCCCAAGCTAAACCAATGATTCATTCTGTGCAATGAGTATTTCCAAGTAAAAATGTTTGGGCAAAAGGGCAAAATAGTAGACTGGACACACTGCATCTTCCACATTGTGATCGCTTTTGTTTCTTATATTTTACTTTTTATTTTTATTTGTGTTTTGGGGGCAGATATAGAGGGATGGGGAGATGAGTGGAAATGACATGCATGATTTGAAATTACTAAGAATCAATAAAACATTTTTAAAAAGTAAACTTTAAAGGAAGTTTTTGAAATTTATAAAACAGAATTAATTATAATATTTTACTAAGAGATTTGCAGAGTGAGATACTTAATCGGAGTCCCGTGGACAAGGATACGTAGTGTTAGAAACTATATAGTGAATATTTTAGCAGTAATGTCTAATTATATATTTTATTTAGTTTTAAGTAGTTCCATAAAACAGTCTTAACCTACTCCCACTGAAATCATTGATCAATTATCTATCATCTACTTATCTTTCTAACAATCCATCTCTATGACTATTATGGGTTTATATTATCTATGTCCAGAAAATAAAAAGTAATTGTGATAATATGCTAAATGATGAAACTAAGGAAACAATAGAATGGCAATTTTGCTGAGTTATTTCTTAAAAGTTACTGCCAAACATTCAAAGCAAAACTCAGAGGAAAAGAATAAAGAAGAATTTAAAACTAGCAATTAACATCCAAGAATGATTATACTCACTACAGATGAATTTTAACTAGGCTTCAATTTCCTACCAAGAAGATAAAAATAAAGCTAGTCCTTTATGCTGTACCGTAACTTTCCACACAGATAGACTGGAATTATAAAACCTGTATTTTCCCTTTGGAAACAGCCATTGCTTTCAGAACAGCCAAGACAAATCAGCTTACTCAAGTAGCCCAATTGTGCATCCCTTTCAGACTCATGCAGCCTACAGCACCTCCCCTTATTGAAATGATTCTATTTTAAACTCTTGCACATAAGAATTCTGGAAGACCTTATTGGCTCTTCATTGATTGAACTCAAAGTTCTTTAGAGGCAGTAAAATTTCAATGGAACTTTTTAGGATTTGACAACTCTGATTCAAAAACAGCTGACAAACTTTTGGTACAGCAATTTCCACTTTGGCTGGATCTGTTTTCTCCATGCAGTGCATACTTCACCTGTCACTAATCCATATTTATCTAGAGTCCTCAGGATAGTTAAAGGGTGTTTTGTAGACACTGAGACTCATATACAGGAAAAGAAATGACAGATTTGGAGAATCAAAGAAGATAAGATAATATTTCAATCCAGACTGAAATGTTATTTATTATATAATAGGTAAGAATCTAGAACTAAGCGG
>NW_022196909.1:56095972-56103061 GCF_008632895.1 Mastomys coucha | reverse complement strand
GAGTTTCTGGGGCTGGGGGAAACCAGGAAAGGAGATAACATTTGAAATATAAATAAAGAAAATATCCAATAATAAATAAAAAAGATAAAAAAAAAAGAAAAAAGTTACTATCACATTACCCAGAGGCCAATCTGATGAGGGTATTTCTTCAGTTGAAGTTCCCCCTTCTCAAACGACTCCAGCTTCTATAGAATTCATATTAAACCAGCCAGCACAGAGTATTTGAGGTAGTTGACATGCATCTTTTGATAGACTTCATAACCAGACAAAAGGAATGCAAAGAACACATGCAATTCCTTAGAAGTAAGACTTAAAAAAACATTAGTTTTACATTTACCTTTGACTATAATTTTAATTGGTGTTAAAGAAAAAAAGTCCATCCCAATTTCACATATACAAGAGACAGGATTCATTATTATTTTTATTTTTATTTTTTTGCTTTTGCTCTATTGATAATTTACTACATTTCTCTCTCTGAGAACACGCATGTGAATTTAGGTTTTCCTCTTTTAGGAAGGTTATAACTTCTGCAACTATGTGAATGTTAAGATGGCTCTTTAAGGCTCTATTAACAGCTGACTAAGACAGATGCAGATACTTACAGCCAACCATTAGACTGAGGTCAGGTACCCCTATGGAAAAGTTAGGGGAAGGGCTGAACAAGCTGAATGGATAATAACCCCATAGGAAGACCAACATTATTAACTAAGCAGACCCCTGGGAGCTCAATGAGACTAAGCCACCAACCAAAAGAGTATATACATGAGCTGGTCCAATGCTCCAGGTACATATGTTGGAGAGGACTGCCTTGCCTGACATCAGTGGGAGAGAATGCACCTAATACTGTACAGACTGGAGGCAAATGGAAGGGTGCATTTGATGAAGAATGTTGGGAGGGGGCAACCAGGAGGAGAGGGAAAACAGTTGGAATGTAAACAAATGAAATAATTTTTTAAAAAAATAATCTAGAATTCTCAGCAGCAACCTAATGCTAAGTATTGCAATCGAGTACCTCTTTCAGGAACTTTCATATCTCCTGTATTCTTTAATTCCTTTCCTTAGTAGCAAGAGCTTTCCTGGGGCCTTTAAAAAGGCACAATTTCAGAATAATTATTACTCTAACTAGCAAGTGAGTTTTTAGATTCTACAGGCAGAGTATTCTTATTTTTTCTTTTTGCTTCAGTGACAGTGACATGTGCCCATAAGTTTTGTATGTGTATGGGGGAGATTTTCTTTTTTTCTTTATTTATTAGATGTTTTCTTTATTTACATTGAAAATCTTATTCCCTCTGAAAACCACCCTATCCCGTCGCCCCTCTCCATCCTCACTAACCAACTCATTCCAGCTTCCCTGTCCTGGCTTTCTCCTACACTGGGGCATCAAACCTTCATGAAACCAAGGGACTCTCCTCTCATCTATGCCCCACAAGGCCATCCTCTGCTACATATGCAGCTGGAGCCATGGGTCCCCCCATGTGTATTCTTTGGTTGGTGGTATAGACACTGGGAGCTCTAGGGGTACTGGTTAGTTCATATTGTTGTTCCTCCTGTGGGGCTGCAACCACCTTCAGTTCTCCTTAGTTTCTTTCTCTAGCTCTTCCATTGGGGACTTTGTGCTCAGTCCAATGGATGGCTGTGAGCATCCACTTCTGTATTAGTCAGGCACTGGCAGAGTCTCTCAGGAGACAGCTATATCAGGCTCCTGTCAGTAAGCACTTATTGGCTTCCACAATAGTGTGTGGGTTTGGTAACTGTATTTGGGATAGATTCCGTTACTGGATGGCCTTTCCTTCAGTTTCTGCTGGAAATTTTGTCTCTGTATTTCTTACAATGGGTATTTTGACACCACTTCTAAGAAGGACTGAAGTAACCACACTGTGGTCTTCCTTCTTGAGCTTCATGTGGTCTGTGAATTGTATCTTGGGTATTCTGAACTTCTAGGATAATATCCACTTATCAGTGAGTACATTCCATATGTGTTCTTTTGTGATAGGGTTACCTCACTCAGGATGATATTTTCTTGTTCCATCCATTTACCTGAGAACTTCATGAATTCATCATTTTTAATAGCTGAGTAATACTTTATTGTGTAAATGTACCACATTTTCTGTATCCATTCCTCTTTTGAGGGACATGTGAGTTCTTTCCAGCTTCTGGCTATTATAAATATGACTGTTATGAACATAGTGGAGCATGTGTCCTTAATAGATTTTGGAGCATCTTCTGGGTATATGCCCAGGAGTGGTATAGCTGAGTCCTCAGGTAATACTATGTCCAATTTTCTGAGGAACCACCAAACTGATTTCCAGAGTAGTTGTACAAGCTGCAGTCCCACCAGCAATGAAGGAGTGTTCCTCTTTCTCCACGACCTCTCCAGCATCTGCTGTCACCTGAGTTTTTTATCCTAGCCATTCTGACTGGTGTGAGGTGGAATCTCAGGGATGTTTTGATTTGCATTTCCCTGATGACTTATGATGGTGAACATTTCATTAGGTGTTTCTCAGCCATTTGGTGTTCCTCAGTTAAGAATTCTGTACTCCATTTTTAATAGGGTTATTTGATTCTCTGGATTCTGACTTCTTGAGTTCTTTGTATACATTGGATATTAGCCCTCTATCAGATATAGGGTTGGTAAAGATCTCTTCCAAATTTGTTGGTTGCCGTTTTGTTCTATTGTCAGTGTTCTTTGCCTTACAGAAGCTTTGCAACTTTATGAGGTCCCATTTGTCAATTCTTGATCTTAGAGCATAAGCTATTGGTGTTCTGTTCAGAAGTTTTTCCCCTGTGCCTATGTGCTCGAGGCTTCTTCCCCACTTCCTTTTCTACTAGTTTCAGTGTATCTGGTTTCATGTGGAGGTCCTTGATCCACTTGGACTTGAGCTTTGTACAAGGAAATAAGAATGGATCGATTTGCATTCTTCTACATGCTAACCGCCAGTTGAGCCAGCACCATTTGTTGAAGATGCTGTCTTTTTTCCACTGGATGGTTTTAGCTCCTTTGTCAACGATCAAGTGACCATAGGTGTGTGGGTTCATTTCTAGGTCTTCAATTTTATTCCATTGATCTAACTGCCTGTCACTGTACCAATACTATACAGTTTTTTATCACAATTGCTCTGTAGTAATGCTAAAGGTCAGGAACTGTGATTTCACTAGAGGTTTTTTTTTTTTTTAATTGTTGAGAATAGTTTTCACTATCCTAGGTTTTTTGTTATTCCAGATGAATTTTCAAATTACTCTTTCCAAGTCTGTGAAGAATTAAATTGGAATCTTGATGGGGATTGCATTGAATCTGTAGACTGCTTTCAGTAAGATGGCCATTTTTACTATATTAAACTTGCCAATCCATGAGCATGGGACATCTTTCCATCTTCTGAGATCTTCTTCAATTTCTTTCTTCAGAGACTTAAAGTTCTTGTTATACAGATCTTTCACTTGCTTAGTTAGAGTCACACAAAATATTTTATCTTCTTTGTAACTATTATGAAAGGTGTTGTTTCCCTAATTTCTTTCTCAGCCTGTTTATGTTTTGAGTAGAGGAAGGCCACTGGTTTGTTTGAGTTAATTTTGTATCCAGCCACTTTGCTGTAGTTGTTTATCAGTTCTAGGGGTTCTCTGTTTGAATTTTTGGGTCACTTAAGTATACTATAATATATCATCTGAAAATAGTGATATTTTTGACTTCTTCCTTTCCAATTTGTATCACTTTGACCTCTTTTTGTTGTCTAATTGCTCTGGCTAGGACTTCAAGTACTATAATGAATGGGTAGAGAGAGAGAGTGGACAGCCTTGTCTAGTGCCTGACTTTAAGGGGATTGCTTCAAGTTTCTCTCCAATTAGTTTGATGTTGGCTACTGGTTTGCTGTATATTGCTTTTACTATATTTAAGTATGGGCCTTGAATTACTGATCTTTCCAAGAATTTTAGCATGAAATGATGTTGGATTTTGTCAAATGCTTTTTCATCATCTAATGAAATGGTCATGTTTTTTTCTTTGAGTTTGTTTATGTAGTGAATTACATTGATAGATATCTGTATATTTAACCATCCCTGCATCTCCGGGATGAATCCTACTTGATCATGATGTATGATTTTTTTGATGTATTTTTGGATTTGATTTTTGAGAATTTTATTTAGTGTTTTTGCATCGATATTCATAAGGGAAATTGGTCTGAAGTTCTCGTTCTTTGTTGGGTCTTTGTGTGGTTTAGATATCATAGTAATTATGGATACATAGAACAAGTTGGGTAGTGTCCCTTCTGTTTCTATTTTGTGGAATAATTTGAAGAGCACTAGTATTAGGTCTTCTTTGAAGGTCTTACAGAATTCTGCACTAAACTTATTTGGTCCTGGGCTTTTTTTGGTTATGAGTCTATTAATGATGCCTTCTATTTCTTTAGAGATTATGGGACTGTTTATATCATTTATCTGATCCTGATTTTACTTTGGTACCTGGTTTCTGCCTACAAAGTTGTCCATTTCATTCAGATTTTACAGTTTTGTTGAGGATAGGCTTTTGAAGTAGGATCTGATGATTTTTTTGGTTTTCTTCAGGTTCCGATGTTATATCTCTCTTTTTATTTCTATTACTGTTGATTTGGATACTGTCTCTGTGCCCTCTGGTTAGTTTAGCTAAGGGTTTATCTATCTTCTGGATTTTCTCAAAGAAGCAGCTCCTGGTTTGGTTGATTTTTTTGTATAGTTCCTTTTGTTTCTACTTGGATGATTTCAGACCTGAGTTTGATTATTTCCTGCCTTCTACTCCTCTTCAGTCTATTTGCTTCTTCCTGTTCTATAGCTTTTGGGTGTGCTGTCAAGCTACTACTGCATGCTCTCTCCAGTTTCTTTTTGGAGGCACTCAGAGATATGAATTTTTCCTCTTAGCAACTGCTTTCATTGTATCCTATAAATTTGGGTATGTTGTGGTTTCATTTTCATTAAACTCTAAAAAAAATCTTTAAATTCTTTCTTTATTTCCTTGACCAAGTTATCATTGACTAGATTGTTGTTCAGCTTTCATGTGTATGTGGGACTTCTATTTTTTTTTTTTCTTATTGAAGACCAGCCGTAGTCAGTGGTGATCTGATAGGATGCATGGGATAATTTCAATTTTCTTGTATCTGTTGAGGCCTGTTTTGTGACCTATTATGTGGTCAATTTTGGAGAAGGTGCCATGAGGTGCTGAGAAGGTATAGTCTTTTGTTTTAGGATAAAATGTTCTATAGATATCTGTTAAATCCATTTGGTTCATAACTTCTGTTAGTTTCACTGTGTCTCTGTTTAGTCTCTGTTTCCATGATCTGTGCATTGCTGAGAGTGGTTGTGGAAGTCTCCCATTATTATTATGTGAAGTGGAATGTGTGCTTTGAGCTTTAGCAAAGTTTCTTTTATGAATGCGGGTGCCCTTGCATTTGGAGAATAGATGTTCAGAATTGAGAGTTCATCTTGGTAGAGTTTATCTTTTCTGAGTATGAAGTGTCCATCCTTTTCTTTTTTTGATAACTTTAGGTTGAAAGTTGACTTTATTCGATATTATAATAGCTACTCCAGCTTGTTTCTTGAGACAATTTAGTTGGAAAATTGTTTTCCGGCCTTTTACTCTGAAGTTCTGTCTGCCTTTGTCACTGAGGTGGGTTTCCTGGATGCAGCAAAATGTTGGTTCCTCTCTACGTATCCATTCTGTTAGTCTATGCCTTTTTATTGGAGAATTGAGTCCATTGAGGTTAAGAGATATTAAGGAAAAGTGATTGTTGCTTCCTGTTATTTTTGTTGTTAGAGGTGGAATTTTGTTTATTTGGCTATCTTCCTTTTGGTTTGTTGAAAGAAGATCATTTTCATGCTATTTCTAGGGTGTAGTTTCCCTCCTAGAGTTGGAGTTTTCCTTTTACTATCCTTTGAAGGGCTGGATTTGTGGAAAGCTATTGTGTAAATTTGGTTTTGTCATGGAATATCTTGGTTTCTCCATCTATGGTAATTGAGAGTTTTGCTGGGTATAGTAGCCTGGGCTGGCATTTGTGTTCTGTTAGGGTCTGTATTACTTCAGCCCAGGATATACTGGCATTTATAGTTTACGGCAAGAAGTCTGGTGTAATTCTGATAGGCCTGCCTTTATATGTTACTTGATCTTTTTCCCTTACTGCTTTTAATATTCTTTCTTTGTTTTGTACAATTGAAGTTTTGATTATTATGTGACCTTAGGAATTTCTTTTCTAGTCCAATCTGTTTGGAGATATGTAAGCTTCTTGTATGTTTATGGGCATCTCTTTCTTTAGGTTAGTTTTTTAGTTCTTTAGTTAGTTAGCTTTAGTTAGTTCTTTAGGGAAGTTTTCTTCTATAATTTTGTTGAAGATATTTACTGTCCCTTTAAGTTGGGAATTTCACTGTTTTCTATACCTTTTATCCTTAAGTTTGGTCTTCTCATTGTGTCCTACATTTCCTGGATGTTTCGGGTTAGGAGATTTTTGCATTTTGCATTTATTTTGACTGTAGTATCAATGTTTTCTATGGTGTCTTCTGCCCCTGAGATTCTCTCTTCTATCTCTTGTATTCTGTTGGTGATGCTCATGTCTATGAGTCCTGATTTCTTTCCTAGGGTTTCTATCTCCAGAATTGTCTCCCTTTGTGATTCCATTATTGTTTCTACTTTCATTTTTAGATCCTGGGTGGTTTTTTCAATTCCTTTACTGGTTTGGCTGTATTGTCCTATAATTCTTTTTTTTTAAAGATTTATTTTAGTTATTTTATGTGTATGAGTATACTGTAGCTGTACAGATGGCCATGAGCCAGCATGTGTGTGACTGCTGGGAATTGAACTCAGGACCTCTGCAGCTCCACTCGCTCTGGTGTAATACACTGTAGCTGTCTTCAGACGCACCAGAAGAGGGTGTCAGATCTCATTACGGGTGGTTGTGAGCCACCAAATGGTTGCTGGGATCCGAACTCAGGACCTTGGGAAGAGTAGTCAGTGCTCTTACCCACTGAGCCATCTTGACAGCCCCTGTCCTATAATTTTTTTTTTTCCTTTTTTCCAGACAGGGTTTCTCTGTGTAGCCCTGGCTGTCCTGGAACTCACTCTGTAGACCAGGCTGG
>NW_022196909.1:56057132-56095894 GCF_008632895.1 Mastomys coucha | reverse complement strand
ACTCAGAAATCTGCCTGCCTCTGCCTCCCAAGTGCTGGGATTAAAGGCGTGAGCCACCACCACCTGGCTGTCCTATTCCTTAAGGGAATTTTATGTTTCTTCTTTAAGGGCTTCTACTTGTTTACTCGTGTTCTTCTGTATTTTTTTAAGGGAGTTATTTATGTCCTTCTTAAAGTCCTCTATCAGCATCATGAGATTGATTTTTAAATCCAAATCTTGCTTTTTCAGCGTATTAGGGTAACTAGAACTTGCTGTTGTGGGAGAGCTGGGTTGTGATGAGGTCATGCAGCCTTGTTTTCTGTTGGTAAGGTTCTTTGCTTACCTTTTGCCATTGGGTTATCTCTAGTGTTCATCGGTCTTGCTGTCTCTGGTGTGACCTTGTCCCTCCTGTGGGCTTGTAAGCCTGTGTCAGCACTCCTGGAAGAGGGAAGAGCAACTCTCTTCTGGCAGTACCTGTGCCCAGAGGCCTGCAAAACAGCCCCAGCTCCTGTGTGCAGTTAGAGGCAGGAAGAACCCTGTTCCAGCTGCTCTGCCACTTCTGGGGCCTGTGTGCTTCTGACTGGTACTGCCTTAAACAGTCACTGGAGGAAAAATTGGAGATCTCACCTCTGAGTCCAGGAGTCAGAGCACTCCCTGGAGATGAGCTCTCCCCTGCCCTGTCAGTAACCATGCACAGAGTGCTGTGGAACAACCCCAGCTCCTGGGTACAGATGGGGGCAGATTTTCAATACTAGCTGTGCTGTCATTTTAATATGTGTTGTCAATTCAGTCAGTATATGATGCAGTAGGCCATCATTCTATGACATTATTGTTGGGAAACATTTTGTTAACAAAAATATCTGCCAGTCTAAACCAGTTACTAAAATATGTACTTTGGCCATAGAGGAGTGACTTCTGTTTAGATAACTTGGGTTGAGTTATCCAACCGAAAGTAAGCAGAACAGACTGTTTATTAAACAGCAGTATCGCTTATATTTACTGCAAAGTAGAAACAACCCCTGTGTTCACAACTAATAATTAGACATGCAAGACGTAAAACAGAAGAGTATTCAGCAGTAAAAATAAGTGAAATACTGATAATTCTATAACAAGAATAAATTGATAGTGACAAAATAATAGCCCTCGTCTTTTGTCAAATTGACACAAGCTAGACTTATTTGAGAAAAAAAATCTAAATTGAGAAAATGCCTCTATACATATGGCCTACTGGCAAGTCTGTGAGACTTTTTCTTGATTACTTATAAATGTGGGAGAACCCAACTCATTATGGATGGAGATATTTTCACCCATGTTGTCCTGGATGGTGTAAGAAAGCACACGAAACAAGTGGATCGTTATTAAGCAGCATCCCTCCAATGCCTCTTCTTCCATTTCAAAGTCCAGGTCCAGCTTGGAGTTCCTTGCTCTGACATCCCTGTCATGGAGTGTGACCCGTAAGAGGAAAAAATCAAGTTGCTTTTAATCAGTCTTTTTTTCACATCAATAGAAGCCCTATGACCACCCTGGACACAACACACTGATAGAAACCATTCACAAGTGATCTCAACTATATAATTCCAGGAAAATCAGGACTGGTGAGACTATCAAGACAGGAAGTATCTGGATTTAATGATTGAATATGGGAAAGATTCACAGGTGGAACAGTCTCTGGGTTGTCCTTCCTTCAGTCTCTGCTCCATAGTTTGTCTCTGCAACTCCTTCCATGTGTATTTTGTTCCCCATTTTAAGAAGGAATAAAGTATTCACACTTTGGTCTTCCTTCTTCTTGAGTTTCTTATGGTTTGTGGATTGTATTTGTTTCTGCTCTACCTGGGAATCCTTCCCATATTCAATCATCAAATCCAGACATTATTGTGGATGCCTGCAAGGGCTGGCTGACAGAAGCCTAATATAGCTGTCTCCTGAGAGGATCTGACAGTACCCGGCTAATACAGAAGTAGAAGCTCATAGTCATCCATTGGACTGAGCACAGGGTCCCCAATGAAGGAGCTAGAGAAAGGACCCAAAGTGCTGAAGGGTTTGCAGCCCCTTAGGATGAACAACGATATGAACTAACTAGTACTCTCAGAACTTCCAGGGACTAAAGCACTAACTAAAGAGTACACATGGGGGGACTAATGGCTCCAGCAGCATATGTATAGCAGAGGATGACCTAGTTGGTCATCAATGGTTGGAGAGGCCCTTGGTCCTGTGAAGGCTCTATGCCCCAGTGTAGGGGAATGTCAGGGACAGGAAGTAGGAGAGGATGAGCAGGAGGAAGGGGTAAGGAACAGGGATTTTTTTTTTAATTTTTATTTATTTTTTATTATTTTCAGAGGGGAAACCAGGAAAGGAGATATCATTTGACATGTAAATAAAGAAAATATCTAATTAAAAAAAGACAGGAAGTAAATAGAAGAACTCCTAGAGTAAAATGCTGACTTAATGATTTAGTATATGGTTCCCATCCAGTGACAGCCTCATATTGTGGTGAAACCTAAACACACTATTATTTTGTTGCTACTTTGTCACTATAATTTTCTACTGTTGTGTTGAAATGTGCATATCTAATATGCAGGACATCTGATATTCAGCTCTGTGGGGGTTGTGACCCACAGGTTGAGAACCACTGCCTTAGGCATTGATATATATGTTCATTTTAATGATGTTTTATTGTAAAGCATTAAAAACCAGCTAACTGCACTATCAACATTAGTAGATAATCTTGAAAAAAATATATTTTAAATTATGGAAACATGCCATCTAATGGAGTCAGAGGTATAGCTCAGGGATAAAGTGAGTTTGCTGCTCTTGTAGAGTCCACAGCTCTGAAGATACGTGACTCACGACCACCTGTAACTGTGGCTCTATGGAATGCAACATTTTCTTCTGGCCTTTATAGCCATTCATACCCAGTACACACAGACACAGACACATACACACACACAGACACACACACACACATAAACACACACATACACACATACACACATACACACACATACACACACACATACACACACATAGACACACACACAAGACACACATACATATACACACACATACACACACACAGTCACACACACATACACATATACACATACAGACACACACACACACACACTAAAATCTTTTTTTTTAAAGATTTTATATTTATTTATTTTATGTGTATGAGTACACTGTAGCTGTACAGATGGCCATGAGCTATCATGTGTGTGGCTGCTGTTGATCTCAGGACCTTGCTCTGACTTCACTCCCTCTGGCCCGCTCCATCTGCCCAGCTAGCTCCGCCCTGCCCCCCTGCTCGCTCAGGAGTAATTTACTGCAGCAGTCTTCAGACGCACCAGAAGAGGGCGTTCAATCTCATTACGGGTGGTTGTGAGCCACCATGTGGTTGCTGGGATCCGAACTCAGGACCTTTGGAAGAGCAGTCAGTGCTCTTACCCGCTGAGCCATCTCACCAGCCCCACAGTAAAGTCTTTAATAAAAAAGTCTAACTATATCATGGACACACACTAATTATAGGATATGCAGGTTACATTTCAATGGCACAATGTTTTAAAAATAAAATAATAATTTCCTTAAAATCAACTCTTCCTATATTAGACCTAATACTGTATATATTCAGAAAAAATAAAGTTACAGAATGGATTTATGTAACTTAATATTTAAATAAATTATGGAAGCAATGTGCAAAATATGCAGTGTGTGGATTTTCAAACATTTCTTTTCTGGTTCATGCATATTAACAATGACCCAATAGCTATTTAAACACTTAAATAAAGCAAAAATAGAGAAAATGCCTTAAAATAGTTCACAAACATTACATTCCTGAATACAGTGAATTAGTTACATTGCTGTATGCTGTAGTTAAATGTTGTAGTGCTGGAACACAGTATTAGCACTTCTTATGATGATCTTAAAACTTTTTTTTTTCTGAAAGTAAATTTTCAATATTTTCCCTATAAGATGGAAAATGTTTTTTCTTTTACAAAAGGAACTTCACAACACTTCCAAGATTTCCTCAACCATTTATTCCTTTTCTAATCTTTAAAATAATGGATTCTGGATCTACACTGACTACTCCTAGTCTTAGCGGTTAAAGGTCTAATAAATAACTATAAAGAATTGCTACGTGCAGCCCAACATTTCAAGATGGTTCACAGATTGAAGAAAGAGGAACTTCTGCTGCTGGTGAGTTGCAAATCAATACAACAATTAAAGTAATCAGTTTGGAGAATCCTCAAAAAAAATTAAAAATAGCATGTCCATGTGACTAATCTATTTCACTCTTGGGTGTATACCAGATAACTCAATGCCTAATACATAGAGATATTGGGAAGCTCTTGTTTATTGATGCTTTATTCACTACATCAAGAAAATGAAAGGAACTTAGAAGTCCATCAGCAAATGAATTGGTAATGAAATCTGGTACATATGTAAAATAAAGTTATTCATCTCTAAAGAAAATGAAATCATGGAATTTACAGTAAAATCGATAAACTTAGAATATTTGATATCAATTGCTGACACACAGTCTCAGAAATAAAAAAGCCACATATTTTTCCTTATGTGGAAGTCCTAGCCTACAATATATGCTTATGTGTGTTTGTACACAAGTGTTTGGATGGATACAATATAATGTAAAGGAGAAAAGGAAATGATAAATATTATATGATGAGGAAGATGATATGAACAAAAAACATATAAAGCTACTTTTGTCTGATTGCAGTTTTATCATACATTTTATTCTTAGGGTTAAGGAGATAAGTGCAATAATTAGAATTAATAGTTATAGTGTAATTAATCTTCATTGTACAATGCTGTGCCTTCAGAATGCCTCTTCTAACTGTATGGATATTCATTCATTGAGATGCGGAGACTTTGGGTTTGGCTAATCTCATTGAGTGATTTTTTTTTTTTTTTAATTTAAACGTTCTTAGTGTGCCCTTCCCTCAGGCTTGAGCAGGCTAAATAGACCTTGAGTGTTTGCCACAGTTGGACCTTACGGACTCGGGTGGGGGTGGAGTCTTCCACTTTGCAGCACCTGCAGTTTCTTCCTGGAGCAGACTGCCCACTGAGCTTGCTTTGCAACTTAATCCAGCTGAAACAAAGCAACATAGTCCAGCTGAAACAAAGCAACATAGTCCAGCTGAAACAAAGGATGGGGTCTGTGGGCTCTCGCTACATAAATACGGTGCTGAATATTAAACTTTGAGCCATGATTAGAAACTTTGTCTTGGCTTCATCCTTCTCTCGCACCCGTTACTTTTCATTTCCAGCCCCCCCACCCCCAATCAGGTAACCCAGTTCATCCACACCTGCTGGACAGCTACATCTTAGCAATAGCGTTTTAGTAAAAAAAATAAAATTCAGAAATACTTTATTTTTGAGGGCTAGTTCTCACAGTTTTTGGAAGGTGCAATATATACATTCTTCCAAGAAAAAAGTAACCCATGTACCTACTGAGTTATTAAGCTTGTGCACCCGCTCAACTAGATATCCCAATGGTACAGTAATAACCCTTATATCATGAGCACAACCAACAGCTGTCTAATTGCATTTAAGGCCCACTTAATACTATAGAGTTTGCTCTTGATTCTATTAACCTGTCTAACTACCATGGATCAAAAGGTTATGGACCTTAAAGGAGAACCTATGGCTACCATTTTCCTAAATTGTTGTAGAACCTAAAACATTCTAAACACTTATCTTTATTTCAAGGAATCTTACTTTTGCAGGTCATGGAGCCTACTACTGAGATCACAACTGGTAAGTCTTTGGAGAATAAGTAATTTTGAAAGTCAGCCCAATTAGTCCATCTGCAAAACAATTCCTGTACAGATAAAGGGGAAAGCAAAGGAAGCGCCATAAAAAATGATTCCTGCTAAAAAGACTCGAGACAGCACAGGTAACCTGCATCCATGGTTCAACAATATGGTTGCCAAAAGAAGACCTGCATAATAACACCAGTCAATATGCTAATAGGCTTGGGAGAAATTTCATAAGACCCCCACCACTTAAGGAAAATCCATAGGCAATCAATAGCTGCTGAGGGAAATACAGTCAATTTTCTCCAGGAATAAATCCCCTGATAGGTTATCTCATTCCAAGTGTTTAGCCTTAAATCCATGTACACACACACACACACATACACACACACACAAACGCACATTCGGGTGCCCAGTCATACACACAAATAGACATGAATATGTCATGAATTTGAGGAGTGAGGGGAAGATAGGGTTGGATGTTGATGAAGAGAAGAGGTGAAAAATACATGCTTTAAAGAATGCCAGTGTGCTCTAGGAGATAGTGCAATGGGCAAAGTACTTAACATGTGACTCTGAGCACCTGATTTCAAACACCCAGAACCCAGGTAAATGCTGAGGGATCATGACAGTCCACCTGTAATTCCAGCCTCACAGCAAGGTGACAACAGGAACCCCAGAAATGTTGCTTAGCCAGACATGCAGAATGAGCTTTGGGTTTCACTGAGAGACTTTGCCTCAATGAAGAAGATAGAAAAATGACTGAGGACAATATCAGACAACTACCTAGGCCTATGCATGCGCATGCGTGCACATGCACACACATACACACACACACACACACACACACAAACACACACACACACACACACACACATGTGAAAACACAAAAATATTGGTTCACTATTTTTTCCAGAGCTTTATACTGATTAGGACTAAGTTCCACTTAAGAAATTTCTAACTTTCCCACTACATGACAAATAGCTTGCACTCTGCCACATACTACACTTTAGAAATAACCATTTTATTCCTTGTATTACTTCACCTCAATAAAAATACACCAAAGAAAATCAGGAACATAAAAAAGGAATTAAACAGGATTTCATAGTGATTATAAAATTCAAATGTTTTCAGAATTTCTTTCATTGGAGTTGTCCTCTAAAATATACTTAAATTAGAGTCAAGTTAACAAGCTTTGCTATTGAATAGACATCTCCCAAAAACATTATGGTTTACTTTGATGCAAATTCAACCAAATTGCTTTTGTAAATTATTTTTGTTATTGTTGTTTCTTGCATTTAAGATAATTAGAAAAATCACAGTCTACTTTTCTCCCACAGAATATGTTTAATATTTACTTGAGAGCAATAATGATAGATCACAATTACACATAAAAGTTATACCTGAAGTGCTTATGGACTATGTTTTTTATTTTCCTTGTGACATTTATGGTAGGTCACATGAAACATTTAGCCCATGAATATTAATTTGCTTTTGTTCTTACATATGCATAATGTTGCACTTAGTCTTATACAGAAGATGAGTGAGTGAGTCACAATCTTCATAAAGGGAGCTATTTTTTATAAAACACTGAATACAGAGAATTTCAGCAAAATGTTTTCTTTTGTTGTTGTTGTTGTTTTAATTTGGGATTGATGCTTGAGGCTCCTTAAATGCTCTTGAACCACTAACAACTGTACTAATTCTTTGCTTTGGGCAAGGAAATAGAAGTGATTGTCAACAAGGTGCATTTTGAACAGTTTCTTTTATTTGTACTGTGGTTACTAAGTTAATGTTTTCATAGAAAATAACTTCCAATATATATCTAGTATGAGAGAAGGTGATTTGTGCCAAGTCTGGTAGCTGTGCGTATCCCTCTAGCCAGAGGTCTCTGATTAACAGTTGCTTTGCTTGTTTGAGAAGCCTGGTTTAGGGATTAAGGCAATACGTTATGATGAGCAAATTAAGACACAAAAATATTGGTTCACTAATGCTGTTTTTCCCCTATGCTTTAGAAAATAACCACTTTATTCCTTGTATTACTTTATTCCAATAAAAATACACCAAAGTAAATAGAAACATAAAAAAGGAAGTAAACAGCATTTCATGGTGGTTGTAAAATTCAAATATTTTCAAAATTTCTTTTATTGGAGTGGCTCCCTAAAACACACTTAAATCAGAGGCATCTTAAACCCAGAGAGAATGTCATTCTTCCAATAATTGTTTCAGAAGATGAGAGTTTCTTCTTAGTATCTTCAAGTCTGGGGGATAGAAGGGACAGTACATGCTTTAAGAAAAAAAATGCACACACACACACACAGTTATCTCATATGAAAAGAGAAATAAGTTTCTATTATTACCTTGAAACATGTACCTAACCCTCCAGAGACTTGAGGCCCCAGGGAAGGAGGATGCCTGGTTGCAGGAGAGAACTCTCTCAGAGTCAAGAGAGGGGAGAACAGGATGAGGAACTGTGGAAGGGGGAGTGGAAGGGAGGCAACAGCCTGAATGGAAATAATAAAATAATTTTTAAAATAAAGATAAAAAAGGAACTTTGTTAGTGTTAAAATATTTCCTTGTTCTTTCAGCAAAACTTTTGTGTCGATTTATCTTGTGACAGATGGTGAGCCAGATGCCATGCAGGACAAAGAAGTACCTTTGTCTCCAAGAACATGGGAGAGCCCAGGGGCAAGAAAACATGAATCTACCTTCTTTTCCAGATGGCTTAACAAGCTTTTTAAAGAATTCTATATGCCTTGTGTTAAAGTTATAGACAGGAAAATAAAACAATCCTAAAATTAAGAATTATTCTTGACAACTCATTCATCAAAGACTAAACAACTTACAAGAGCATTCACACACAGCCTTACTAAAAATGAGTATTTGGTATTTCTTAACTACTTCATAAAAGAAAATATTTTAGATACCATAACATTTTTCAAACATGTATTTTGTGATATTGAAACATATGCTATCCTTATTTTGTGACTATTTCTCCAAGAATATAAAAAGGTATACTTTTGCTTTGGTAATAAAATAAGCTCTGGTGAGCCAAACTATCATCAATGTCCTAGTTTTTAAGACAGAGGAATATGATTTTATTTGATCTCTAAGATGAAATTAGTAGTTATTTTTGAGAATAGAATAGAAGATGAATACTATTTTATGGTAATTATTCTAATAATATTTTATGTATATATGAATATATAACATATATATTATCTGCATATATATATTATAGTATAGTGTGTGTGTTTGTGTGTGTATAGGGTAATATTAAATATGTGTCTCAGATAAGGCTTCTGTTGCTGTGGTAAAATACCTTGACTAAGGAAACTTTGGGAGGAAAGGGTTTATTTCATGCTTATATATCCTTATCACAGTACATCATGAAAGAAAGTCTGGGCAGAAAATGAGGGCAAGAAACTTCTTATTGACTTGCTCCTCATGGCTTGCTCAGCCTGATTTCATACAAAATCCAGCACTACCTGACCACGGGTGGTACTGCCCACAGTGAACTGGACCTTCCCATATCAAACATCAATCAAGAATCCATGTCATCATCACATGATTGCCTGAAGATTGATCTTGTGGGGACATCATTTCAATTGAGGTTCCATCTTCTCAAATGACTCTGGCTGTGTCAGAGTGACATAAAACTATCCAGAATTTATGTATTGGTATATATTAGATATTAAATATGTAAAGACACTAGAATACCATCAAGAATGGAATAAATAAAGGCTGAATTAGCTACATATCCTATTTCATACATAGATTTTTACAATCTTGCAAGAAAACATTAAATAATTAGTGGAAATTCTTCTCAAGCAATGGCTGACATGGATTCTAGAGTTTTCTCTTCAGAAAAGATGCAAGGAGATAATTCAAGAGTTCACACTAAAAGTTCCCACCTGAAAATGAACAAAATGGAAATTTTAAACAATACTAGAAGAAGCACAACTAATAAATCAATATATTTTCCTTGTCTACATGGTTATTTATTATTTAAATAATTGCCTATAATGTTTCAAATTTGTAAATGTTTGGAGATCAATTCAGCTGTCATTGCACAAATAAATTCAATGATACAAAAAGAAATGTATTGCCCTCCCCAAAAGGAAACAATGAAGGGTGTAATTCATATAGCTATGAGTTACTGAATGATATGAACTTCCTAGTTAAACCAATTAACATTGATCCAAATACATTTAATCAGAGTTCAGTAATGCCAAGAATTCAATTAACCTCAAGATTCCATAAAGGCTATATTTTGCTATCAGATGACATGAAATGATGTTATATTTGTCCCTTTTTTTTAAAGGAAGAACAGACTGCAAGCTTGGAGATACTCCAGTAATTCAAAATATTCAGTGTAGATTATTTATGTTTTCAATCTGAAAACATAAAAATTAGCATAGTGCATAACATTTGAGACATATTGTGAGATAATTAAGCAATATGTAGAACTGAGTCTGAAGAAACCATTGGAGATTTCAAAAATAAGATGTGAAGATTCTATTTATGTTTAATTATATGTAAATAATCACACAATATACTTATTTATATATAATTATTTAAATTATAATTATGTAAATTATATGTGTAATTATAATTTATGTAAATTATAACAATAATGCTCAATAATTTCACTTACATTTAACTAAGTGTAATAAATTAACACAATGTTCCTTAGAAAAAAATCAAATTTTCTATTTTAACAAGAATTTTCTAAGTTTGAAAATTCAATATAAGCAGAACCATACTATAAAAGTTTTCTTGTGAATAATCTTTATCCTCTAGGATTATCAATAAATGAACAGTCCCAAGAAAAAATGAGAATACAGTAACTCCATTGCTGAGGTCCTGGTGAAAATTAATACTTCTTTACATAGAAAAATACCATAATCACAATAGAACATTTGAGAAGTTTGAAGCTTGTTTTTCAGCACCTTGGCTTCTTCAAAAATGCCTTTTCTAGTTTATAGTATTTTAATTTTATTTTTCATCATTCAAATAATAAAGTTCATTTAATTCAAAATTTCAGAAATTCAAAATTTCAGAAGCTCACAGATCCCATAATTCTATCCTGTGGATAGAATCCACTTGAGCATAACATGTTGATTATTCTATTTGTCATGGCTTAAAGTTTGAGAGTCTATATACATAACAGTTTTTATTCTATACAACTTGTATGTGTAAATGATCATATTCATGTATGTGAATGTATGTGTTGATTTTGTTAGAACTGTAAATTATGACATATACCAGATTTATTTTGTATATTCCCAGATGTTTTATTCACCCAAACACTAATTTTTAGATAAAACAGTACAATTTTGCATTGATGAAAAAAATTAATGTTCTGGGAAATGATCACCTGCCTTTAGACACATGAGATGGAAGCTATACAATCCTCAGAACTCCCTCACTCATGGATTCATTTATGTGGGCCTCCAGATTGCACTTATGAAAGCTAGCCTACCTTTGTGAGTAGCTTTTCCTGTGTTTTAGTTAATTTTTTATATATTACTGCATCTGAAAGGGTTCAAAATTAAGATGTGGGAACAACATATATGTGACTTGCATCTGAAGCATAGGCAACTTGACTGATTAATTTGTAATGTTCATGCTAATTTTTGTGTTTAGTATCTGAAGTGAATTCTAATACTGTTGGTTGATGTTAAAACTCAAAACAAATATGTGTTGGTTATTTAGAAAGAGGTGTTTCTCATATATTTTCCTTTATCTTACAACTCTTCTGTCCTAAAAAGTCTCACTGTATATGCTGCCTAATCTGTTTCTCTAAAAATACACTTAGACCTATATGCAAATGGTACAGTTGTGATAGGAATCTTAATTCAGATGAAATAGAAATTTCTCTTTATATTTCAATTGTTTCTTTTTTTTATTTTGTACTAAAAAGAAAAGTTGCCCTCTATTTTTTTTCACACTTAATAAAACCAAGTCCTGAGATAGTACACTTACAGAGTGCAGATGAGTGCTTTTTGGTGCAAGAGGTCTCAGTAATGTTTGAATGTGCCTGTGTTAAGACATCATGGCAGAGTGCATGAGAGGGCAAGCTGCTCACCTCACGACCTTCAGAAAGAACAAACAGAAAGGGTTGTGGTTCAAATATGTTTGGAGGACATTCTTTATTTTTTTTAATTTTTTGATTTTTTAAATTTTTTATTAGATGTTTTCTTTATTTACAATATCTCCTTTCCCAGGTTCCCCTCCAAAATAAAATAAAATAAAATAAAATAAAATAAACCAAAAACTAAAACAAACCCCTGTTCCCTTCCCCTGCCCCTGCTCACTACCTCACCCCCTCCTGCTTACTGGCCCTGGCATTCCCCTACACTGGGGCATAGAACCTTCACACTGCCAAGGGCCTCTCCTCCCATTGATGACCAACTTGGCCATCCTCTGCTATACATATGCTGCTGGAGTCCCACCATATGTACTCTTTGGTTGATGGTTTAGTTCCTGGGAGCTCTGAGGGTACTAGTTAGTTTATATTGTTGTTCTTCCTAAGGGGCTGCAAACCCTTCAGCTCCTTGGGTCTTTTCTCTAGCTCTTTCATTGGGGGACCCTGTGATCAGTCCAATGGATGACTGTGAGCCTCTACTTCTGTATTAGTCAGGTATTGTCAGAGCCTCTTAGGAGACAGCTATATCAGGCTTCTGTCATCCAGCACTTGCTGGCATCCACAATAGTACTAGATTTGATGACTGAATATGGGAAGGATCCCCCAGGTGGAGCAGTCTTTGAATTGTCCTTCCTTTAGTCTCTGCTCCATAGTTAGTCTCTACAACTCCTTCCATGGGCATTTTGTTCCCCCTTTTAAGAAGGAACTTTGGTCTTCCTTCTTGAGTTTCTTGTGGTTTGTGGTTTGTATTTTGTATATTCTGATCTTCTGGACTAATATCGACTTATCAGAGAATGCATACCATGTGTGCTCTTTTGTGATTGGGTTACCTCACTCAGGATGATAATCTCCAGATCCATCCATTTCCCCAAGAATTTCATAAATTCATTATTTTTAATAGCTGAGTAGTACTCCATTGTGTAGATGTACCACATTTTCTATATCCACTTCTCTGTTGAGGCACATCTGGGTTGTTTCAAGATTCTGGCTATTATAAATAAGGCTGTGAGGTTGTGGAGAAAGAGGAACACTCCTTCATTGCTGGTGGGACTTCAAGCTGGTACAACCACTCTGGAAATCAGTTTGGGGGTTCCTCTGGAAACTGGACATACTACTACCAGAGGACCCAGCTATACCACTCTTGGGCATATGCCCACAAGATGCTCCAACATGTAATAAGGACACATGCTCCACTATGTTGGAGGAAATTCCTAAGCTGCCTAACTTTTCTCTACCAAGAACATTTAACTTTCAACTATGCCCCAGAATGCCTTAGCCTGGGAAGCAGGCTTACAAGACACAAACCTACAATTCATACTGTAGTGTTTTAGAAAGGAACTACTTCAATACCCAGGTTATACTGTAAGGATCTTTTCTTACACTTGAACACAAAGGATCTTTGTGAAGAACACAAAGTGACCTTAATAGGACTGACTTCTTTTATGAGCATACACTCTAGGAAGATTGGGAAAGCCAATGATTTATATAGAACTATCATTATAAGGATGGTAGTGCATAAGATAACATCCATGACTGGTCCCAAGGGTGGTAACGAGTGATTCACTGTATAGCTGGTTGTGTTTTAATGATATATGTTTCAAAATGGTATACCTGGCAAACACTTTTTATTTTCACTTTAGAAACTTCTCTAATAATTTTCCTGGTGGCATTTTTGAAGGCTGAATGAGCTTATTTATAATGAAATTAAGCCATTAAATAATTAGAAGGGCTAGAACATGCTGTACAGTCTCTGTTGATGTAAATGATTATTAATGTTTGTTCTTGATACACAGAGCTTCTGCAACTAATACTGTTAGCTTCACTATTTTTAGAATTATAGATACATTTATAAAGAGGGTAATGATTCAAGGAAAATTTTGCTGTATGCAACTATCCCCTGTCTTTGTTAACCAAGCTCTTGAGCATTTAAGAAAATAATAGCTTGGAAGTATAAGGAATTATTCTTTGCTACAGGTGATCAGAGCTCCTATTACAACTCTGCTACCCTCTCAGACTTGTCACTGAGTTGACAATCAATCCATCTGTACTCTTAGTAATTAGAGAAGAATCTGTCATCCCTAAATCTGTCAGTGTAAAGAGGTGGATTGGATGTTGCCAGAGCTGTGGAGAATCACCAGAGGTCTGTAGTTTAGTTTGCAGACAGGAAAAGCTACAGAGTCTGTAAGCTAGGATGGCATTTTACTTACCTCCTCCAATTTCACCTTCATGATAAAGGGACTGAAGCACACATCAGGTCACTCAGGGGAGCCAGAAAGAAGCAGCTCATTTTTCCAGACCTCTTTGAGTGACAGCTATATCCATGTGATGTAATCCATTTTATTTAGAATTCTTTCTACAGTTCTGATGTCCACTTCCAGGTAGATTATTCCTTAACCTATACACACACACACACACACACACACACACACACACACATATATACACATATATACATACACATGTATATGTGTATGTATATATATATATACATATATATGTATATATGCATATATATACATATATATATAGAGAGAGAGAGAGAAAGAGAGAAAGAGAGAGGAGTTTCACCACCTTCTTTCTAATTAGGTGACTTTTCAATATATTTAAGACTCTAATCAGGGAATTAAATATTTATTTATCATCTGAATCATGGAGGGCTACATTTGCTTGTTGATTGTTGTCACTACCAAATTTAATTATTTCTAAATACATATAATTTACCAACACACAATCCTTAGTGCAGCTATTCCATGTGTAATGCCATAAATATAACTGACTCGTTTCCATTGTATATCTTTTCTTTTCTTGTTCCCTACCATTCTGAGTTTGTTCTTCACGTGGACAAGATTATGACCTATCTCCAAACCACTCTCATCACTTTTTACATCACAGCTTTTAAGAACATGACAGCCCCACCACTCCACTTGGACATTTTACTGTTTTCTAGCTAAAGACACTGAATTTAGATTTACAGAAGAATGTATATGTCTTGTCTACCTTTTTAGACTGTTACATTTATCTTGTAAAGTTTTTAAATACTTTACAATTAAGTACTATACATCGGAAGCAAGAAGTTGGGAATAAAGGTGTTCTGAAGTTCTTCCTGATTGATTTCTCCTAGTCACTGAATTCATAGGAGATCATTCCCATTTCCTTATTCAATATGTCCATAATATGAATCAAAGGGAAGGAAGGGCTTTTCATTGTTCTAAGTAGACTGCCATTTGTTATACACTGTGAAATCACTTTAGAATGTTTACGTGGTTTATTGATTATTTGTGACATTCAGATGTTCCTTAGACTATCTTGGCTTGTCTAATTGAAATTCTTATATAATTGTTGGAATGAAAACATTTCAGTGCCTAAAGTAGCATCAGTTAAACCTTTCTTTTTGTGCACAAAGAATGAATAATGGAGTTTTATCTGATCAAAAGGAGAAATGGAATGTGTTCTGGACAATACATACAACTGTATATCATCATGTTATATGAAATAAAATAAACATGAAAAGGCATTATTACATGATTTCTGTCATTTTGAGATACTATAATTTTTTTCTTATCATAAAAGTACATATGAAAGCTGAAGAGTATGAAATCAAAGGGATTTTACACACACATATAAATATATGGAATATATGAATATATATTTAATTTATATTGTGGACATATTTAGTGAAGAATTGGGACTGATTTCTTACAAATTAAGTGATTAGCAGAAATCAGTCACCCAGTAAGACATTTAGAACATCTTGATTCCTTACTGAGACTATAGATATATACACCAATAAAATTCAAAAAAATCTAAACAAGTTTGCATTGACTACTGATAACAGTTGGGATGAGAAGAGCATCACTCAGATTTTGTCATTCAAGGACAAGACAGATCAAGAATTCAAAGGTAGAGTGCTTCATAATGAGTTGGAAGCAAGTCTGTGCTACATGAAACCATGTCTCAAAAATCTGTTACAAAGTGTCACAATGGGCATTTGTAGCCTGAAACACAAAGTTCTCACAAAATTTGTCACTCTTTGAACAAAATAAAAATACTGCATGTAGTTTGTTTTATAGAAATTATATATATATACATATACATAGAGAGAGAGGAGGGAGAGACAGAGACAGAGTATACATATATATGAAAATATATATCAATCAAAATGAGACTATTGAGAGTGGGTGGACATGAGATGGACTGAATGACAAATCCCTGGGAAGAGCTTGAGAAAGAAAGGTGAAAGGAATAAAATGATGTAATTCAATTTTATTCAAAATTATATTTTAAAGGTCTCTTTAGGAATATGGGTATTTAAATTAATCTCAGAAAATTGCCTAGAATAGATTATAAACCATTCAATCACAGTCATAATCTCTTTCCCTTAACCCCTCTGTGTGAGTGTGTGCGTGTGCGTGTTTGTGTGTGTGTGCGTGTGCGTGTTTGTGTGTGTGTGTCTGTGTGTTAGCACCTAAGATAACAGCTGGACAGGTTGGTTGTTTAGAAGTAGCCATTGATTTGCAGTAGCATCCATGTGAAGGAACAATGGAAGTTCATTTAATTAGAAAATAGCATCCTCTTGCTTTTACGTCCAAATGAAACAGCATTTTGAGTTCTTGAAATTGATTAGGAATTAGCACAAGCAAATAGAAAACTTCTTCAGACAATTAGATTTAATTGAGGCTTTTGGCACTTCTCTCCACTGATGTGCTTGTCTTTATTAACGTTGCCTTCCTTTTGCCCTCTCTGCCTGTCTGTGCTTCAGACCATACAACAATGGTTCTCAAGTCATGACAAACGCCTCTGCTTTTCTCAATGTCAGCACATTAAGAGAAAAGCACCTACATTCTCCCCAATCTTATAATTCAGAGACCTAGCCATCATCTTGCCTCTAATGTGCATTCAGAGGTACTAGTTTCTGAGATATCTTTCACATACCTCGTTTTTATTTTTCTAAACACATTATTACCTCTCAGATTTTTAATTTTATAGAATGACAAAACTCCTTCAGAGTACTAGAGAACAAAAGGATTCTGAAGATATTTTATTAATATTAACCCCACATCTAGATTATTTAATTTAGTGCAGAAATCTGTTACCATTGCATAAGGCAAAGGGTCTGCTAGCTTATGTGCTTAGTGTTCAAAATGCAATGCCCACTTCTGAAATGATGATAAAATGCTCTAATTATCTTGTTCTGTGTACATTGTAATAGTGTCTGACTTCATCCTACGTTTTTATAATCTGAAAAAATGTCAGAATAATCTGTTAAGTAGAGGTATATGTGAATGCAAATTAATATATCATGTTTACAAGTAAATTTTTAATTTTTCAGAGATGACTCAAAAGAATGATAATAATGACACTGAATCAAATTTGAGTGCACATCCACAGAAAATTTAATGAAATTAGGAATATGTAAATCAACTCATGTTACCCTATTGCTTTACTCTCACAGTAGTCCCCAATGTTTTTCTGAGTACTCTCAAGACATGCACAGAACTGGCTATGAGTAGATATTTCCAACTCCACAAAATTAGACCTCTCCACTCACTGCTTCAACTTCCTTGATATTTGGAATATATGATGCTTCTTTGCTTCATATCTTTCATTTCTTCCTTCTGCAATGCTGTCTCTAAGATTCCTCCTGGTGCTCAGGACCTGCCTGATATGTTCTCTACCTACCTCTTGTCCCACTTCTGGTGTCTACCTTTTTATCAACATCACCTACCAGCTACAAAATAGAACCAGGATATAACTTCCTGTTTGACTGCTATGTGCCATAAGAGGTCCTGTGCCCATGGACAGAGAATATATAGAATTTGAGTTTCTTGGTCTTTGATATCATAGAAATGGATATGAATTATGTTCATGTTTGTAAAGAAATCTAAATGGGCAAATGTTATAAACAAAGGATGATTAATAAATAAATAACTTGAAATCCTTGTTGAGGTGCTAAAGGGGTCATGACAGTTACATTGATATGAAGACTGAGATTGATTTCATTAAACTTATCTTAGTATGCAGCAGAGAATTAGTTAAATCCCTTTGGCTCCTGGCAGGTCACAGATGCATTGTACCTTCCCAAGAACTCTGGATCCATGAATGAAAGACACACATACACACACACATGCACACACACACATACACACGCACACACACTCATACATACACACACACACGCACACACACGCACACACACGCACATACACACACACACGCACACACATATACACACACACATGCACACACATACACACATACACACACACACGCACATGCACACACATTCATATACATGCACTCACATGCACACACACGCACACACACATACACACATGCACATACACACACGCACACACTCACAGACACGCACACACACTCGCACACATACATACACATATACACATGCACACACACACACACACGCACACGCACACACATACACACACACATATGCACACACATACACATACACACATACACACATACGCACATGCACACACACTCATATACACGCACTCACATGCACACACACACATGTACACACATACACATACACACATACACACACGCACACACACATACGCACATGCACACACACTCATATACACGCACTCACATGCACACACACGCACACACACATACACACACACACACTCACAGACACGCACACACACATGCACATACACACACGCACACACGCACATACACATGCACACACATAGGCACACACACATACACACATGCACACACAGACATGCACACACACATACACACACACACACAGGCACACACACATACACACATGCACACACAGACATGCACACACACATACACACACACACACACACACACACACACACATCAGCTAATATTGATATGTCTTGACTAGCTCAATGTTGGGTATTTTTAAACCTCCCCAAGGCTAGCAAACACTCTCCTCCAGCATTCCTGGCTTAGTACCTTCTAAATTTATATTTTATCTTTGCTGGCCTGTTATTTTCTTGGCAGCCTCCACCCCCATAGGGCTGCTTTACCTTTCCACCTATAGTGCTGGATGAGTTCTCTCCTGCAGCACTTATATCTGATCCCTCTGCCTCTGAGTCATGGTAATTCTCCCATCTTCCTCTCTCCCCAGTCCCTTGCCCATGTACTCTACAAGTCCTGCCTCTGTCTCCCTGCCCAGTCATTGGCTGTACAACAATTTTTTATTACCAGTTGAGCCAGCTGTGGGCAGGGACCCTCAGATCTGGAAGTGGGCTTTTGGAAACCGAATTAGACGAAGCATTAGAACCAATTCTCAATAGTAGCGCTGCGCTTCACTTCACTTGCGATGATTTAGCTTTGCATTTTGATCAACAGTGTCTTGAAGAAGTTCCTGATGTGCAGCAATTCACAATAGGTGCAAAGTTACCATATAGTCAAGGGTCTTACTTACATTATACTTTGCCATATACCATTTGATTTACATATGTCAATGACTATGCTTCTGGAAGATTAAGTTTTGAAATAAAGAACAAAATTGTCAGTATGTCAAGAAAAGTTTGTGTTGTAATATTATAAAATTAAATGTGTCCTTCTTTACTTGTTCATACAAAATTTTAACAACTGGTGATACTGCTACAAATAATTAAGTTTTAAAATAGGTTGTGAATAATGTTATAGACCTTGTATAAATCAAATCATAACACACCATTGGTGTCTTTTATGTTGTGCTTTGATCTATAAAAGAATATTAATAAAATATTATCTAGTAAGATAGACATATAGTAGAGATAAATGATCAATAGATCACATACATATTCATACATTTATAAAATAGTTGATAATATTTATAAATAACTTTGTACTTAATCAGTTTAAAGCAGATCTAATTCTTTGGAACACTGAGCTTTTAGATGATAAGTAATTAATGTCACTAATTTTCTTCCCAGAATACCTACATTTGAAATCTGACTTAGTTGATTTTACTCATCTGTGAGACTTTGATTCATTTGTCTTATCACCAATGAGCCCTGGTTCCTTATCTGCAACAGGATGGATGTTTTCTCTTTGACTTGCAGATCACATAATATAATTAAAGCCATAGATCAGCAGTTTGTTTATAGTATATTTTCAACACATGTGGGTGGAATTTTTGTTTTTTTTTTTATTTTTAAAGTGATACTCATTGTGTATCTTGGGATTTAAAAAAAAACAACTAAAAAATTTTAGGAGAAATTCCATTAGTAGTCACCATTTGACTTTGACTTTTCTACTTCTTCTTTGATTCAGGAATACATGGTTTAAAATGAAGAACCAATGATTAAATATGCAATTTAGTTGGTCACAGAAGAAGAGCTGACTTAAATTTCACAGGACTGGCAAGCTATTGGGGAAGTAGCTATTGAACATGAAGTCAATAGAGCTGAAAATCAAACCTGTGAAAGGACTAGAGATAGGGGACTGGAGTAATTTCATGTAAATCAGAATGTGAGTTTTTTTTTTTTTTTTACATTGTTACATTCTGGTCTATAATAACTGATAAAAATTATGCTTGTCTTTAAATGGGGCAATGAAAATTCACCATGGTTATACTTTATTCTAAAAGGATTTATCTGTGTTGTATCAATAGGAAAAGCTTTGTAAACAAACAAACAAATAACCTGAGTACATATTTGCAGGTGAAAAACTAATGGCAAAGTATAGACACACACGTCTGTGTGAATCTTCTTAAGTACTTCCGAAGACATACATCAGCCCAAAAGCTTGCTTTTAAGATTTTTCCTATTATTTTATTGAGAATTTCAAATATTATTACTTTATTCACATTACTCTATTGCTTTCTCTCCATTTTTTTTATATTTCCCATGACTCCATCTCAAATGTTGCCATGCCCACTCGTCTACTCCAGTCAAATCCAAAATATCGGGGGTAAAAGCCTGATTAGGATTAGAGGCAATAAGGATCCAAAAGGAGTTCTGTGCCTCCTGGATATTCAGACAGTCGCTGGTATTTCCTAACTCAGACGTGTTCCAGATTAGTCTTTCCAATCAACAACACACCCTCATATGTAGGCATAAAGGTACCCCAAGAAATGATTCGTAAATGGCTAAGATTGGGCATTGTTTCATGGCCAGCACAACGTTTCCAACTATCCTAGTTTAATACCAAGTTGCCCATAGCAACTTGGAATTTCTCTCAAGGAATCTGCCTTGCCAGAGCTAGCAACAGAGGTCAAGCACATTCCTTAGGGCAATAGATAGTCCACAATAGTTAGAATTGTTTTACATACTAGAGAGTAATGAAGGGCTTCTACTCAAGGACATTAGCTAAAAGTGTTAGGTCAGAACCTCCTAGTCATTGCCTCCAGCAGGACCCACAGAATTAGCATAGGAATACCAAATTAGCCCCAGCTTCTGCCCACTTCACAACTAGATACCTGATCTTGGTCAGTAAGATCACTGACCTTGATGTAGCGGTCACCTGCCTTCGTGACTCTTGTCATCTGCCCTACTTTCTGTATACCATATAAGCCTGCTTTTCACTTGGTGCAGGAGGACTAGGACTTGCATGCAGGACTAGCACTAGGACTCACACTAGAACTCGCACTAGGACTTGAACTGGCACTCAGACTAGAATGAGAACTTAGATGGGCTAGGAATCAGACTCATGCAATCCGCAGTCCCCCGGGCCCAGAACACTTGGGTCTGGGGTATGCAGCACCAGTCCAGAAAAGATAGCTGCTGCTTTAGAACCAGTGTGTTTTAGATGGCCTCAGATGTACCTTAACTGCTGAGCTGCCAGATTTATCATCTCTCTTTGGCAATGACTGTAAAAGTCTGATGCCATTTTTAAGAAATACATTCAGACCCTGTACTTCATGTGTCATCTCTGCCATCATTTCTTCGCCTATGCCTTGTCGACCTGAATAGGACCCAATTTCTCCCGGGGGTTGAGGGAGTTCCAGATCGGCTGGCCCGCGGCAAAATGTGACAGATATCTGTTACTATTGCATATCATTGGTGTGTATGTGTGTGTGTGTGTGTGTCTGTGTGTGTGTGTGTGTGTGAGTGTACAGCTTACTGACTGCATTTAGCATTGCTTTTAAATGTGTGTAGTTAGAGCCAACAATGGGGTTGAATAATATATCAGGAGGCTTGACTCAGTGGATTCCCTTCTTCATTATAAAGAACCTCTTGTTCATATGATAAAATATGTTCCTAGTTTGATACTCTCTGAACTAGAAAATAAATGCCAATGCTCATATTTGCATTTTTTAAAGATAGTTAATATCTCTTTATAATGAATAACATAAAACTTATGGAATTAAACATCATCCTCAGGAAGGTAAACCAACCCAGATGGCCTGCTGAGTGAGTGGAAATGAAGGGGCATCTGGAGGATATGTCAGAGACATGGGATGGGAGAAGCTAAAGGGAGTCTATAAGTGTGACTCTACCTGAGAATTATAGCAGTAGGGTATATGGAACCAAAAGTAGCCACCTCCTGTAGCCAGGCAGAACTGCCAGTGGATGGATCAGGACACCAACCCACCCACAAAACCTTTGACCCAAAACTTGTCCTTCCTATAAGAAGTGCAGGAACAAAGATGGAGCAGAGAATGACAGAATGGTCAACCAATGACTGGCCCAACCTGAGATCCAACTCGTGGGCAAGAACCAATCCCTGACATGATTAATAATGCTGTTATGCTTGCAGATAGGAGACTAACATATTAGTATAACTGTCTTCTGAAACGAAACATCCACCAGATGACTGAAACAGACTCAGAGACACACAAACATTAGTCAGAGCTCTGGAAGTCTTTACAGGAAAGTTGGGGGAAATGATTGAGGAAAGTGTAGGGTATAGGAACTCCAACAGAAGATGAGTAGAGTCAACTAATCCCTAGAGTCAAGCACAGAGTCAAGCATGCCAGAGACAGAGCCACCGAACAAAGAGCATAGACTGGAAGCATGGCCCATGCACATATATAGCAGATGTTCAGGTTGATCTTCATGTAGGTCCCCTAACAACCGGAACAGGGCTGGAGGCTAACCATGACTCTATTGCCTGCCTGTGTGCTGGGCAGGCTCTTTGCCAGCAGAACCAGGTGAGAGGGAGAGAACCAGGTCCAGCAGAGCCTCTCTTGGGGCTGAGCAGGATGGTGAGTGTCACAGCTCCAGATGGTGAGTGTCACAGCTCGGATCTCCTGCCTCTGGACAATAACCACCCTGAACCGGGAGTCTCTCAAAGCAGAAACTCATTTTAATATATCAATCTTTTCTTTATAAAGGGCTGAGAGACAAGGCAGAGTTTTCTGCTGAGGTGAGATGACTTAGGGGGAGGGGAAAGTTGATGAAGGGTATGGGGTGAGGAGCCAACAAAGTTACTCTATGTCATTGTCAGCAGGAGCTTGGCAATGGCAGGCTTAAGCAGGTTGTGCTAAATCACCCCAGTAGGGAAGTGACTGAGACAGCATACAAAACTCCAGCCAGGTTCAAGTTTGTCCTCAAGGTCCAAACCAGGGCCAAATAGGGCCCAACACCTGTGGATATTGTTCCCCAAACTGGGCTGCCTTATCTGGCCTCCATGAGAGAGCAGGTGCCTAGTATTGCAATGACATGAAGTTCCCAGGTGAGTTGATACCCAGGGGAACCTCCCTCTTCTCAGAGATGGAAGGGACAGGAGTATAGGGGTTGAGCCTTGTGAGAGGGAAACTGGGAGGAGGGGAGGGGCTATGATCAGGATCTAAAGTGAATAAATAAGTTAATGTAAAGAAAAAGGGAAGAAAACTCCAGAGCTTCTAAGATGTACTTGTCTTATCTGTTCTCACATATGTGAATGATCTTCCTTCTCCTAAACCCCAGCTCAGTTCTTAAGTTCAGAATCTATCTTTAGGAACAAGGAAAGCTATTTTTTTTCTCTTAGTTGCTTTTCTCTCAGGATGCACTCATCTAACTGAAAGGTAATATTGGAGGGAAAGGTTGCAATCGCTTCTTACCCTATAGCTATTATCTTCCCACTCCAGTGCTCCCCCTACTGTTACTGATGCCTAACAAACCTACTCCCTTTAGTGACTTAAAACACCTCTGCTTTATTACAGTCTCTGTCTCTGTTATGGTTTGTATGTGTTCTCCAAAGTCTGGTAACTGAACCAGCCCGACTTCAAATGTAGCAGGGGTCATGGGGTCATGAAGGCTGGCTTAGATGTGTGGATGATTTCTGGAGGGAGTTGACACGAACCTTTAGTTTTGCTGAAATCTTAACGGGTGCAGCTAGATTTATGGAATGGGCTTTACACGGCATGCTAAACATTATTCTTCAAAGCTGTATAAAGGGATAAATAGAAAAATGGTATAATTTTTTTCAGTTACTAGGTAAATAGTCCTCCCCTTTGTAGCCTTATATAAACTGGGGCACTTTTGAGGTAATCTGAATTAAACACTATGTGTTTTAATGTGATTTTATTATCTTTAAAAATATTGTCTTTGTTCTTGTGATTGTTCAAACACATGGTAATATACTCATGAGAGCTATTCCTTCTTGAAAGACGGTTTCCCTCTCTCTGAAGTACTGAACAAGATGCTGAATTTGCTCATATATTTGGTACCTGATAGGTATGCAGATGATTGATGTTTAGAAACAGTGATGTATCTAAAGTTTGAAATTGAGAGTGTCTTTAAGATCTTTGCTTCATTTACTTGTTCATCATATTCTCCTGAATTATAATTTTATCTGCTTTTATGACAGAGAATGTTTCTGCTGATATATTTGTTCTGCCAACTAGAGGTTAAAAGCCAACGAAATGGATGCTGTGACTGTGTTGTTTACTTGTGGCTGATAAAATTTCTTTAGGACTATTCTTTGAAGTATAGGATTAATGAATAATAGATGAAACCAAATCAAAGTCTTTTCTACATATTAAGCTTCTAATCTTTTCAAAATCCCAATTTTCTTCTTGCTCATATGAAATGAAAGTGCTTAAAAGCAAGCAGAGAAAAAAAATGGCATCCAGCTAGATATTTGTAAAAAGGCCACAGAAAGAAATAACAACCACTTCATCCTTCTTACCTTTTGAGACTAGGTAACTATCACATTATTTTAAAAGGTGTACAGCTTTTGATTTTGATATTTTTGTTTCTATTTTCCTCTGTTTTTGATAGTTCAGCAAAAGACTTTTTTTTTTTTTGCACGTCATCATATCACTCCTAGATTTTTATATTCTACTGGCTTTAAGTGATTATTTGGGTTTGTTAAATAGTTTGCATCTGAAACGTTTGTTAAATAGTGTATGCTCCCCATGTCCAACAGGTATCCATCTCGTAATGTTACTAAGAAATCAAGGATTCTATAAGAGATGGGAGTCTAGTAAGGGAGATATCCTTCATGAGGATACAGGGACTCAAGCCACGGTCCTCTCTTTTTGCTCCCTAGCTACTGTGAGGTGAAAAATGTAATTATATACTTCAAACATCACATACTATGTTGTACCACAACAAAAAACAAAGCAAGGTTGCCCTATGACTACAAACTGGAAGTTCTCTAATGATTATCCAAGGTAACCCTTTCCTCCTTTACTGCTGGGCATTTTGATGTATAACAGAAAAATAATTGAAATAAGATTGATTAGATAAAACATCTGAGTACTCTTCTTAAAATAACGACTTGTCAAATAATAGACAAGTCCATTGTCCTAAACAATGTACATGGCTGATTCACTAAGATTTAAAAGTTATGGTTGATGGAAGGAAGATTTTTGTTTTGCTTTGTTTTTACTTCACAAGCATCTTTTCAGCAACCTGTTTCACCTTCTTAAGAGTTAATTTCCCTTCATCTGGCAGCCATAGTTGTGATTTGAATGTTTACATGTATGTGAATCAAACTATTTTGATATTATACCTATATAATATAAGCAGTTTAGCAATGTGATTTGGTAAAAAAAAAAAAAAAAATTGCAGGAGATTAAACTATCTTTAGGTCAACAGCAAGAAACTTGGCCCCTGGGTCATCTCTTCAGTCCTACCTTTTCCCCTTGAGTGGTCTACTGCTGGAAATTTGTAAGAATGGTGTGAGGATGTCAAGCAAAGAAACTCCTATTGATACGTCAGCCAACTGTTATCAGTAACCACCAGTGAACATGCCTTCTGATGATTAACTCTAATATGCAATGACCTACCACCAGCATTTCAAACATGCCAAGTAATATTATATGCAAAAGAATTCTTTCTCTTGAATACTGGCCAAGATGATGTTCTGTGAGCAAAATAAATTCTTGCAGCAGCCATAAACTGCTTCATGTCAGATGTTGTTTTATGCAGCTGTAGATACCTACACCAGGAACTATTTATTATTTCATCTGAAAATTATTATCTATGAATTAAATATGGGATAATGAAGACATCTACTTGGTAAATAAATGGATGTGGAAGGAGGCAAGGCACCTCAACTATAAATTTGGGGTGCATGCATATCTCCTTTCAAACAGTAAATATAACCAAGCTGTTCTGTGTCATCACAGATTTTATAGTGCTCAATTCTAATAAAGGAGATGAGAATTCTCAAAGTAGAGAATTAGTATCAAAATTATATGTCCTATTTTTATTCTTTCTTTAGCAAACCCTCAATTCTGTTATCTCTTCCTAGAAGAATATACTATAAACTAAACAATGGGCAGTCATCCTGACCTTAAGTATAATATTTGTCTTATATTTAAGTGTCGATTGTTTTAAGTTTCTCAACCAAAATGTTTTCGGGACTCAGAATAAACACTTGGCATTTGCCTTGTAGCTTACTTACATCCTATTATTTAGCTAAACTTTTATGAATGATTGTCAGTCAAATATCATTATTCATATTAACTTTAGGAGTCTACAAGTCATACCAATATACATTTAATACTGAGAGATTATTTTGTATGTGGTAGGTAAATTAAATGTCATTGTGGCAGAAATTTTCTATATGTAGTAATTAATATTTTCAAAATAGAAATTTTAAGATAATAATTCTTAATAACCATTCCATAAAACATCCCTTTCCTAAAACAGGAAATTTATGGAAAATGTTATATTGCAATTGACCACAGACAATTCTCTTATTTTGTTAATGGTATGTAGAATGTCTAAGTAATGAAATGCATCACTACAGTTAAGGTGGTCATGACTTGGATTTCTTAGTGTTCCTATCAGAACATAAGATATCACTAAATTGGAAAGTAATTCTAGAGCATACACATGATATTTGACATAGGAACAGGAATATTTGTTTTAGTGGTTCGCAAAAGTTAATTACGATTCTAAAATACAGCTGCATACAAGCATCTCAGGTATTTCAAATGGACTGACAACAGAAGACAAGGCAGATTGTAGAGAGAGGTTCAAGAAGTTAGAGATTCTAAATTCAGACCATGGAATGTCAGAATAATATTTTCTAGCCTCTTTTTATTGACATTAGAAGTTCTGATTTATGAATTTTACTTCTCAATGTCAAACCACATTAATAAACCTCTCTTATAATTACATAAGGGCCATTGTGGAAAACATTGGGAAACTTTATGATTTCTCAGAAATGTAAACCCCATGAGATACACTGAGTCCATCTCTACAATATGGTGCTAATGCATGACTTTATCAGACCTTTGTCAACAAGAGTATTAAATTGACATTGAATATTCCTATGTAAGTGTTTAGTTCACTTTTCAATCAGATTTTTCTGTGTTCAGAAACAGAAAAGTCTCTCGTTTCCTTTCTGTTTTTCTACTAAAATATACTGACAAAAGGGAGCTATTTGGTTTGGGTAAAGGGATTTTTGGTTTATAAGTCTAGGACACAGCTCATGAATGATAGAACAGGGAGTAAGCCAGGCATTGTCTATGGGTTCATAATTTATAAAAGACTCATAACTCAGTGATATGAAAAGATAGAATTTACTCTTAATTTTAAAAGTCAAAATTACTATAGAAATTATAAGGAATAAACTATAAATCTTTAAACCTGAATTATTCTAACCCAATCTACTGTTGGTTCTAATAAAATTTTATCTAGGAAAACAAAACTTTGGCCAATGACTGTCTTGTCAGTAGATTATAGTTTCCTGATTATAGTTTCCCCTAACTCTATTCTTTCTCATTCCTCCCCATTTGATTTCTACTCCAAGTCCATGTTCTTTCTGCCTCTCATTATAAATGAGCAAATTCCTAATAGGTAACAACTAAACATGGAAAAATAAGTTTTAATAAGATGTAGAAAATACTACTATATCAATGTTTGACACAGCAACCCAACAGGAGGAAAAGAGTCCCAAAACCAGACACAAAAATCAAAGATGTAGTCATTCTCACCTTCAGGAGTCCCATAGAAATACAAAGCTAAAAGATATAATATATATGCAGAGGACATTGTGCAGACTTATGAAGGCTTTGAGATTTCTGCTTCACTCTCTGTGAGTGCACATATGGCTTCCTTAATTGATCCAGAGGGCTCTTTTCTCCTGGTGTCCTCTATCCCTTCTTGCTCCCATACTCTTTCCAGATCCTTTTCTGTGGAGTTCCCTGAGCTCTGTAGAGAGGGATTTGATTGAAACGTCCCATTTAGACTGTCGCTCTGTAATGTCTAGCTATGGGCCTCTGTATCTATTCCCATCTGCTGCCAGAGGAAGCTTCTCTGATGATAACTGATCTAAGTTTAGCAGAATATGATAAGGAGTCTTTTTATTGATATATTATTTTAGACAGGTATTATTTGGTTTTACCCTTAGTCTCTGAGCTGTCTAGTCTCTGGTTCTTTGTTACAAAAGTGATGTCAGGTATGGGTTCCTTCTTGTGAAGTGAACTTTAACTCAAATCTGATATTGGTTGGCTACTCGCACAAGTTCTTTGTCACCATTACCCAGCATATTTTACAGGCAAGACAGATCATAGGTCAAATGTCATATGGCTAGGTTTGTGTTTATATTTCTCTTTTGACAACCTACACAGATTTTAGAAGCCATCTGGGAAAGTATATGGCAAGCAAGTGATTTTTTTAGAGATGCCTCATCATTTTACATGGCTGCGATAGGTGCACTCTGAGATGCAAGGTCCTCAGAGACTTTATCCCAAGATAATTTCTTGCTGGTGATATGCCTTCTTGCTACTATTATATAGCCTAATGATTGCTGGGCATAAGCCCACCCTATTGGGCACATTTCCTGAAGAATCAGTATGAAGATGTACTCTCATGTATTGATATTACATATGTGAATTGATGATTTCATGCTTCCTGATAATGATTTTATAGAACTTTTAATTGATACAAGAAATTTCAAACCTCCTATAGAATAAAAGCTGTAATTAGAGGTCTGTTAACCTTCGTGTGTCATGGACTAATTGCACTAGGAAAAGAAAACAGGTTTGGAACAGATTTATGATCAAGGAAAACATTCTTTCTAGGTTAGCAGTGATACTACCATTGGATAACTAAAAGAAATAATGGTAATGGGAAATTGTAGGTGTAAGGAGAGAAAATAAATGATGGCCTAGTCTATATACACAAGACTTCAAAATGACAAGTCAGAAGGTACATAGTTTGTCTCTTGACAAAACCATGTTACTTATAACATAAAAGATGTTGCTTTAAAATTATAATGAACTTATGCAGCTAGTAATAAATAGTAAATATTGAGTTAGGTAGTAGTCTTAATGGAAAGACATGTAAACAATTCTACTGTAACTCCTTAAGTCTTATAGATCTATGACATGAACTATTGCCTTGAACTTACTATGAAATTATAGAGTGTAAAAATGCTTAGAAAAATGCTCAGTTATCCTAATAAAGTATAAAAATTAAGAATGACAATAAAGCAGTGTATGTGTGTGTCTGTGTATGCCTAAACTTTCTCTTTTTTTTTTTTTACTTTATTTTCCTTTCCTTTCTTTTCTTTTACTTTCTCTTCTCTTCTTTTCTCTCTGGCTCACAAAGAGTTAAGGAACTGTTGCCTCTAGGCAGCAAGAGGCCTGAGTCAAAGAGAAAAGAAACCAAGTAACTAATCCTTTTCTCCTGCTGCTATTAACAAGAGATGATTGCCAGAAGCCAGATTTTTTTGACCCTGGAATAGCAAGAAAAATTAAATCTCAATAACCCATCTGCTTCTCACCCCAGAGATTGACAAAATTCAACAGCTTTTTTATTAGATATTTATTTATTTACATGCCATACGATATCTCCTTTCCCAGTTTCCCCTCCAAAAAAGGAAGAAAGAAAGAAAGAAAGAAAGAAAGAAAGAGAGAAAGAAAGGAAGGAAGGAAGGAAAAGAAAAAAATGAAAACAAACAAACAAAAAACCCTGTTCCCTACCCCTGCTTGCCAACCTACCCTCTCCCACTTCCTGGCCCTGGCATACCCCTACACTGGGGCATAGAACCTTCACAGGGCCAAGGGCCTCTCCTCCCATTGATGAAGGATTAGGCCATCCTCTGCTACATATGCTGCTGGAGCCATTAGTCCCACCATGTGTACTCTTTAGTTGGTGGTTTAGTCCCGGGGAGCTCTGAGGGTACTAGTTACTTCATATTGTTGTTGGTCCTAAGGTGCTGTAAACCCTTCAGCTCCTTGGTTCCTTTCTTTAGCTCCTTCACTGGGGACCCTGTACTCAATCCAATGGATGGCTGTGAGCCTTTACTTCTGTATTATTCAGGTACTCCCAGAGCTTCTCAGAAGACAGCTATATCAGGCTCCTGTCAGCCAGCACTTGCTGGCATCCACAATAGTGTCTGGGTTTGGTGACTGAATGTAGGAAGGATTCCCCGTGGAGCAGTCTCTGGATTGTCCTTCCTTCAGTCTCTGCTCCATAGTTAGTCTCTGCAACTCCTTCCACGGGTATTTTGTTCCCCATTTTAAGAAGGAATGATGTATCCACACTTTGGTCTTCCTTCTTCTTGAGTTTCTTGTGGTTTGTGGATTGTATTTTCAGTATTCCAAGCTTTTGGGCTAATATCCACTTATCAGAGAGTGCATACCATGTGTGTTCTTTTCTGATTGGGTTACCTCATTCAGGATGATATTCCTCAGATCTATCCATTTCCCCAAGAGTTTCATAAATTCATTGTTTTTAATAGCTGAGTAGTACTCCATTGTGTAGATGTACCACACACCAAACCCATCACTGTTGCCAAGGTCAAGAGGCACTTGTTGACAGGAACCTAGTGTGGAGGTTCTTTGGGAGGCCGGTCCAGCAACTGCAGATGTGGATGCTTGGAGCCAACCATCAGACTGAGGTCAGGCAACCTGGTCGGGGAGCTGACAGAAGGACTGGAGGAGTGGGGGTAAGGGATTGCAACCCCATTGGAAGAACAACATAGAATGGCCTGACCATCCAGTTCTCCCAGACTCTAGACCACCAACAAAGGCGTGTACCTGGAGGGATCCATGGCTCCAGATACATTTGTAGCAGAGGATGGTCTTGCCTGACAGCAACGGGAGGGGAGGTTTTTGGTCCTGGGGAAGTTTGATGCCCCAGCATAGGGGGATGCTTGAGTGGTGGGCAGGAGAGTATTGGTGGGTAGGGGAACACTCTCATACAGGTAAAGGGGAGGGAGGAGGGAGGATGTGGGATGTGAGTGGAGGGGTAACCAGGAAGTGGGATATTTGAGATGTAAACGAATGAAATGATTAATTAAAAAAAATAAATGTTCAAAGTCCTTGATCATAAGCAAGGATCACTGAATGAATATGATCCAAACATGAATGGACTTGCAGAAACAAAGGCAGCATACATAGGGCCTGCACTAGGTCTTCTGCGTGTATTTTATGGCTTCCAATTTAGTATTTTATGTGATTCCTGAGTGTGTGAACAAGAGGATTTCTGATTCTTGTGCCTTCTCTTGGGCTCTTTTCCTTTTGTTTGTTTTACGAAGTCTGATACTATAGTTTATTTTTTGTTGTTGTTGTTTTATCTTATTAGATTTTGTTATATATATTTTTAAAAATTTGAAAATGCTTTTTATGTTCTCTGGGCAGATAAGCAGTGTTAAAAACTACAATTAATACAAATCACAGTTGTGGCAAAAGATTGTGAGTGTTGAAAAGGTCAAATTAAATGTGAAAGATATTTGAATTAGTATGATAGAAGAATCACTAGATTCCAGACTTAGTAAATGATCTGTACTCTATTTGTATACACACTATACTTTAATAAGTTGGGGCAATTTGCTGTTACTTGTTTGAACCCTATCACCTTACATTTTCAAGAAAGTTCAGTTTAAGTTTCAATCATCTCTGAACACACAAGTAGACAGTGTCATAGCTATTTAATCTGCCCATATGGTGCATGGTAAAGATATTAAAAATAAATCAGCTATGCTTCCTGCAGGTGAATCACTTTAGTACAGTTCCATGTATAGCCATAAATACTTATAAACCTATGCACCCAAACAACACATATTGAGAATAATTGTGAATGCTATTGCATAATTAGTATTACCTATAGAAGGTTTTAGTGACGTAAACTGAGTCTTGAGAAATATACTAAATGTCCCTTAGACATCCTAATTGGTAAGGAATGGCATTCTCACTACTCTCCATAGGCCAGGTCTCCCACATTTCCTTATATGGCATTGCTATTTATGTCTTTCCATATTATGTATTTTATTCAAATTTCTTGCTAATCTTATTTTAGCTGGAATATAACCACATCACTTATTTTGTCCGCTTTCTTTCCTCCAGGCTCCCACTTACTCCCTGTCAATCCAGAAGCCCCTGTGCTTTGATCATTTTTGTTATATATAGTAATACAGTCACGTATGCAGACAAATAGACAGATAAGTAGATGTAAACATAGAAATGAAACCTCCTGAGTCCATTTTCATTATTTATGTTTATATGATTTCAGGACTGAGCATTTTCTATTGGATAACCAATTAAGGGTCATCTCAAGGAAAGGACAATTCAACCTATTTCATTTTTATTTATTGAGAGAGGGTTTCTCTCTGTCCTGGAAATTCCTTTGTACACCAAGATGTCTTCTGCAAGTGTGCTGAGATTAAAAGCATGTACTATCCCTGCCAGACTTTAAAATATTTTAACATCTTGTACTAACATCCATTACTCCCAGCACAGTAAATGGAAGGGAGCTTCATGAGTGCACTGGATATCAAATGTGTGTGTTCAAAGTTACTTGGATTCAAAATGGGTCTTTACCAAAATGATTATAATTTACTCGTGTAATACGATAGTCTCAATTTCAAATTTATTTAGGTTCAATTGACTCTCTTCCTGCCTAATTTACCATAGTATTTTTGAGTCTATATAGGAAGGTTAATCTACTTCTAGAGCAGCCTGACCACAGATAACGCAGTTCCTAAGAAGAAATGTTCGTTTTAATCAGCTACCTTGGCTGAAAAGTCTCATTCAAGGAAAACGTGTTCCCAAGTAAATACTGTACCAATAATGTCCTCAGATGATCCAAGACAAACTTATCATTGCTACTGTATAAAAGAGCCACTAATCTAATACCTTAATGGAAAATTTTAAAAGAAAAAGAAAATTTGGGGAATTAAAATAAATTTCTGTGGATTTTTAAAGCCCATTGTGGAAACTAAAGGCTACTAACTAAGCAAAACAGGCTAGCTATTTATGTTTCCATTAATAAAAGGATATAGACTTTCAGAGAATATCCTAAAATAAATGAACACTTGCAGTTCTTCTGTGTCACCTCCTGCCTACTAACAGTTTTAGGATTAGTTTCATTAATAGAAGAATAAGCTTGCATATTTCAGTGACAATTATCCTACCTAATTCAGGCAGTCTGCATTGAAATTAATTACCAATTTATATGCAAAAATAATTGAACCTCTCATATCTTTTATTATTTTGATAATTCACTACAGTGAGAATATCTTTCCCAGGGAGAAATAAAATCACAAGGGAAAGAATTAAAAAGGTGAATACTTAGAAGGATGGGGAGAACATTTAATGTTTAAATGTTTAGTGTTTTGTACCAACATTAATTTAATATTTTTAGTGTGATAGTGATTGGTTCCAAGGAAATATCTTACTCTCTCCTGAAAGCCTCTAATGATAGTAAATGAAATTATGTAAAAGTTTGTATGCACACTGAAGGAAAACTCAAACAATACTCAAGCACCAAAAAGAGAGAAAGCGGGTGAAAATTATGTCATTTTGAAAGAGAATACTTCATTCAACATGGAATTAGCACCAAGTATAAAAAGAAGGTAAGGTTAATTATATGCCTAATCCACCTTAGGTGAAGTGCTGCAGTTCAATAGTAAAGATGCAGTGATGTTTAACATCGGCAGTTAAAAAAAATCACTTAGGAATAAGCTAACTAATACATACATGAGCTGTAAAAGAATATTACTGTCAGATAGCAGAGGCTTGAGGTCACTTTACTATAATGTATATAACGCTGTAATGATGAATATGTGAGATTGCACATTTGTCAAAACCCTCAGAACCAAGCATAATACAAACTAGAAATGTTGCTTAGCTACATTATACGGATATTGTTTGATCATTTGTAACAAATATAGCTTACTAATGCAAGTATTTATGATAGGACAGATGGTTCTATGGAGAAAACAATATATGGTTTGCTGTTCACTTTTTCTGTAATCCTAAAGCTGATAGAAAAACTAAATCAATTAATTTTATACTACATTTAGATGAACAAAAATGAGAATTAGAATAGTATTTTTTATTGCTCCATCTACAAAAAGAGTTGAAAGAATATTATTCAATGCTGAAAATGAGCTAATAAATATTCACTGACTTGATTACAAAGGCAATTTTGAATTATAATTTTAGTGACTAATACTAAGTTTTGATGGAGGAAGTAAAGAAGAAACTATGCTAACTTTATCATTGTTAAAATAAGTTATTCTGTACTACTAGAGTAAGAACAATACACTTATTGTGCATTATACATTGTACCATATATTATTTTCTAAAACTACAATATATGATATACTTAAATATTAGTATTAAATACTACACATTATTATCTATAATATAAAGGCCATTAAAGTGCTAACTTCCACTGACAAAACATTTATTTTCTTAAATATAAGATAAACACGTGATGGGTCCTGATATACATGCCCTCACAGACATAGAGCAGAAATGACATGAAGAAATGAACACACTGAGTAAAGATAATACAAACCTAACAAAAATTGGACATAAAGCCCAATAATTATACTATATAATATCAAAGGTATTACTGCCTCATTTAAAAAAAATCATGTCAAGAAGCAAAACTCCAGATCAGAAAGGTTACTTAGTAGGAAAAAGGCTTTTGGCACTAAGGCTGGAGACCTGAGTCTGAACCTAGGATATTCATGGTGAAAGTGGAGAACAGACTCCAGCAAGACTTCCTCTGACCTCCTCAGGAGTGTTCTGACACAAATGTCATCCTTTCCACATAGGCAAATAAAGATAGAAAACTAAAGCAAATCAAGTTCTCTGTATGAGAAAAACTACCATTTAAGAGGTATGAGTTTTAAATATTTTCTAATTATTTCTCCATATACCCACAGGTAAGGAAGAGTATGTCTCATTCCTCATCATTACAGTAAACCACAACTAGTCAAAATGCAGTTGTGCTACCCAGTCTGAATGAATATATATATAAATAGCACTCTCACTCCTAAATCTCAAGGATCATTGCAGAAGATGAGGCAGAAAGATTATAAAAGAAAGAAGAGCAAGGAGGTTGCTAGGTGATTGTGTCCACTAGGAAAGTCAGAGGTTACACCCATAAACACTCATCAACATGTCTACCTAAACATGAGCTGAACAAAGGCCATAGGCATGACAAAGACCATGGGAGAGAAGACCATGAGCCTCATTCCCATACAAAGAACTATAAACAACTAAGGGATACTGAGAGCTGGATAATAGTCTCCCCCAGGGAAGAAAATATGCAAGGTTATCCAATACCAAATGGTCAGTCCTGAAAACATATATCTACCAAATAACACTATATAGACTGGACAGGCTATATGTAGGAATATATACATATACATTCACACACACACACACACACACACACACACACACACACACACACACACATACACACACACACACTTATATACATGTAGTAGAAATTAATGAAAAGGGTAGCAATGAATTTGAACCAGAGCCAGAGTAGTGTATTGGAGGGTTTGGAGGAGGAAATGGAAGGAGAAAATGGTGAAATTATATCATAATCTTAAAAATAACAGGAATGAAAGAACAAGAAATTATAGTCCAAGAAAATGCAAAAACAAACCAAAACAAAACAAAAGATTCTGTAGTTTTAATAACCTCAGAGGCAGAAAAGAAAATGTGGTCCTGAGCAAAACAATGTGGTTAGAATGCTCTTACCATATGACTCACTGTAATTAAGAGAATGTTTTGACACAAAGATTAATGGTTGTAATAATTTAGTATGATGTATGAACTAGAAGCAGATGCTGGCTGTATTAATGCTTACCTCATACCTGAACTGCCTCTGAAGTGTGTTGAGGAAACAATTCTCTTCAATGGATGTTGTTGAATGCTATTTATATAGAAAAAGATGGTAAATGAGTAAATTTCTAGGTTTTTCCCTTTTATTAAAATAATTTTTCTCACATTTTATATCCTGATTTTAGTTTCCCCTCCCTCTACATTTCCCAGGTCTCCCCCTCTACCCCTCCCATTAAAGTCCACTTCCTCTCTCCCTCTTCCCCCCCCTCTCCTCCCCTCTCTCTCTCCCTCTCTCTCTCTCTTTCTCCCTCTCTCAAATCAAACAGGATTCTATGGGACAAAAACAAAATAAAATAAATAAAATAAAAACTGAAATACTGACATATGTAGGTTTATCATGCTGATTTAAAGGCCTTTATTTTCTTGGTGTCTTCCCTCTGTCAGTTATGGGTCTCTGAATTTGTTTCTGTCTGCTTCAGGAAGATACTTCTCTGACAATGGCTGGCCAAGGCACTGATCTCAGAGAAGAGCAGAATGTCCTTAGGAGTAATTTTATGGCTCTATATTGTTGTTTATTGTTATTTAAGAATAGTTTGGTTTTACCCTAGGTCCCTGAGCCATCTAGTCTCAGGTACTTGGTCCGTCAAACAAGATTGCCTATGGGTGAGTAAGCCTTAAGTCAAATCAGTTACTGGTTGGTCACGCCTACAAACTTTGTGTCACTATTGTACTAGCATATCTTGCAGGCAGGAAATAATCGTAGATCAAAGGCTCTTTTGCTGGGTTGGTATTTGTGTTTCTCCTTTGATGGTGTACAGAGTACCTTCCTGTAGCAGAGGTGGTGGAATGTAGGGGTGAGGCTCTACGTATGCACCAGCTTGACTTCTTAGGTTCAATGAGTTTTGTAGGAATTGTCTATACCAATCGGACCTTGCCATCAGTTTTTGGGGAGCAATCTTTGCAACAGCCTGGGTCATTTGGAGATTCACATGTGGCCCTTTTGAACAACAACTCAGTAAGATGTAAGATATTCTGGTTAGTAGCCTTCATATGATAACAAGAGATATTTTTTCTCCACAATTATTTGGCAATCTCATTTAAATATCCTTCTTATAAGATTCTACTGTATGTACTAAATTTCCATACTAGCCATCAAGTGGCCCTGAATTTTAGTTCTGTCTCTTAATTTCCTTTCTTGCCACCCTTTCCCTCTCCATTCATTTCTACTTGCTCTTTCCACCCGAATTCATCCATAATTGTCTATTGTATTTCCCTTTCTTAGAGATATCATCTATTTGTCCCATGGCCCCTGTCCCTTACCTATACATATCCTCTGTGGTTTTATAGATTGTAGATATATTATCACTAACTTAATGGCTACTATCTACATATAAGTAAATACATACTGTATTTTTCTTTTTGGATCTAGGTTATCTCAGTATAATTTTTTCTAGTTACATCCATCCATTTACCTGAGAATTTCATGAATAATACTTCATTGTATAAATGTATCACATTTTCTTTATTCATTATTCTGTTAATTGAAATCTACATTTCTAATAACCAGCTATTATGAATAGACTAGTAACAAATGTGGTTGAACTAGTGTCTCTGTGGTGGGATGAAACATCTTTTGCAAATATGGACTAGAACACTAAAGCTGAATCTTGAGGTACATCGATCCTCATCTTCCATCTCTAATATTCTGTTGGTGAATCCTTGCCTCTGGGGTTCTTCTTTAGCTCCCTAAATGTTCCCCATGTTCGAGTTTTCTTTATTGATTTTATTTCCATATTTAGGCCACGAAATGTGAGATTCATTTCTTATCATTGTTTGTAGTTTAATAGATTTCAAAGGTGTTCTACTTTCTTTCAAAGAGATTTATTCATTTCCTCTTAATGGTCTCTATTATTTACTAAAGTCTATTTTAAGGGTTTTGTATTTTACTTCAGCTGTAGGGCAATTCTCAGAGTCTACTGTGGTGTGGTTGCTTGGCTCTAGTTGATACATATGCCTGGACAGTTAGTATGTTTAAACACTGGCATCCCTGCACCTGGGTTTGGGACTATGATAATTCTAGGTGCTGATATCTGGTCTTTGATGGGTAGTTATTTTGTTCCTTGTTTCTCTCTTAGGAGAGTTTGTAGGGGTTTTTTATTGCCTAGTAAGAAAATCTTGGAAACTAATATGAGGCAATGAGTGGTTCCACAGAGGAAAAAAGCAGGATGTTCACCACGATCTTCTTTGTCACCTGGGATTGGTGTCAGAGTGAAGGAAACCGGCCCGCAGTTTCAGTTCTTACCGTGGGTGATTCACGAACTGGGGAAGTCGAGTTTCTGTGACGATAAGTGGGTTAGGAGACAAGGAAAGACACCAAGTAGATTCTTATCAAGGTGTGATCTTTACTTAGTGAATCGGGATATTTATACCTAAGGCA
>NW_022196909.1:56055128-56056255 GCF_008632895.1 Mastomys coucha | reverse complement strand
TTTTCTTGAGAAGCTGGTCAATTAGCAGGATCCAGGCAATTCTCGGGATTTGCCTGTCCCATCTTCTGCTTTGATCAGGAAAAGCATATATTAGCAACTGGCATTTCTCGGAAACAGGCATTTCTCGGGAGTTGCCTGTCCCACCTCCTGCTTTGATCACCTATTTTCTGTCTAGCACTCGCTTGCGGTTTTCCCGCTGTACTCGCTGTATCTGGACATTCGCGTTTAAAATGGTTGAAGCTGCCGCATATAAAGCATCTTCTGCGAGTATGCCTGCAGGCCAAGCCCCCAGGGGCGAATGTCTCCTGCACCGCAGCTGACACCTCTGCGCTTTGATAATACGCAGGTCCCATGTTAATGCACAGGCGAATATACCCTGAGATGTCCGTTTGCCCTTTGTGAGGCAGCAAGATAGATTTACATACCGCATTAGCGTTCTCAAAAGGCAATTGTGAAATCAGAGGCCCCTCTGTATACGAATTTCCCAGCGTTCTGCTAACTGTCTCCTGCAGCCTGGCAACAAAATTCTGAAAGGGCTCCTCTGGACCCTGTCGGACACCGGTCAGACTCGCCCCATCTCCCCCTTTAGTCGGAAGCTTGCACCAAGCCCTGTGTGCCAAAGTAGCAATCTGATTTAGTGCCCCTAAGGGAAAATCTATTTGCCGAGTGCATTTTTCAAGCATGCCCTCTCCGAGAAGCATATCTAGGGTCCACTCTGGATTATCTGTTTGAGCATTCTGCATGGCAATTTTCCCGCTAAGCTCACGCCATTCAGAAATCCATAACAGGTAATCACCGGAGGATAGCACTGCCTTACACAGCATTTTCCACTCCTGAGGTAGTAATCCATAGTCCATGATATTGCTAATTAGGGCCTGAGTAAAAGGGGAACTCGGGCCGTACTTTTCCACAGCTCCTTTTAATTTCTTAATGAACTTAACATCAAGGACTTGATAATATCTGTGCATATCGTCACTCTGACTTCTGCGTTCCGCAGCCGGATGGGTTATTGAACGACAGTCACCCTGGCTGGAACCTCGGGCCCTAGGACCCACTTCCTCCTCATCAGCGATCAGGTAGCTGTCCTTCTCTTTGCCTGCCTGAAATTTAATTCCCCTGATTTCTTC
>NW_022196909.1:56016038-56054021 GCF_008632895.1 Mastomys coucha | reverse complement strand
ATATCAGTCTGTAAACAAGCCCCTGCAAGCGAGGGCTCCAGGCAGGAAAGTGGATTCAAGGTTCAGTTTCTTTTGAATTCTGGGCTTACCAGTTCTGTCTTTGATCCCTGGAGCTGTCTCTGGTCCCAAACACCTGATGGGCCGAGCCGGGCTGCTGCCTCCGGAGTCCTATTGAGGAATCCCGTTGAGCTCAGCGGGAACAGTACAACACCCCGCTGAGCTCAACTGGGGACAACCGGGGACAGTACAGCAGAGTCTGAAGCAAGGATACAAGAGGCAGCCTGTAACACAGGTAGGGATGAAATTCAGGGTATGAATGTGAAAGAGAGCAGGAAGAGTCATGCATAGAAGTTCACCTCCTTTTTTCTCTGTCTGGTTTGGAGGGCAGCTTTCCAGAAAAGCCTGCTTGAGTTGGGAACTGGGGTAATAAGGTAAGTGAGAAGGAAAGTTGGAGGAGAAGATCTTCAGAAAATGTGGGCACCAGGTTTAGAAACTGGAACTGTGGGAACTGGTTCAGGAAGGCTGCAGTCAGTAGTCTGCAAAGGACTTGGGTTGATGCTGGGGGATTGGATTTGGAGAAGCGAGAATGATAAAGATCTATAGTTAGAATAACTGCTCTCAGGGCCAGAGTTGACTGTGGGTTCTGATGGAATGCCTACTGCTGGATTTAGGGTCTGATATAAAATAATGCAGATTAGGAAAATTTGGAGGAAATCTGTAATCTACTGGAGGTAGGGACAGGGAAGACAGAGAAGCTGCCTCAGATCTGGAGGTAAGACTGGGGCCTGTATTTACAGGAGCAGAGGAAGAGGCAAAGATCTGCAGATAACCTATCTGCTTCCCAGACTGCAGGTCCCAGAGAGTGAGAGTAACATTCACGAGGAAAAAATATTCAATTAGTAAAATAAATCTGTACATTTTATCACAAATTTAATGTGATAATGTGATGATGGTAAAAATTAACAAGAAAATGTTTAGTTTTCCAAAAAAGTGTAGTCTAATGTAAATAATATATAAATTTCATTATGTTGAAGAATTTAACTTATGTTTTTGAAAACAAGTATAAATGTATGCTACATAGTGAAAAAGACATTTGAAAACTACAAGCCCATTAGAACATTTGAACAAAAAAATTTTATGAAAAAAATAAACAACATATATTTTCAAGAATTTATTTATGATTTCTCTATTCTATTCCATTGCTTTACATGGCTGACACTCTACCATTGTACATGACATATGATATATATGTATATAAAATTTCATATGTGTGTGTGTATGTGTGTGTGTGTTTGCATATGTGTGTGAAATGAAATGTAATGCCAGTTTATTTTGACTGGAATTTACTTTTCTTAGTGGTATTTTTGTCTAAATATATATATATAAAAAAAAACCCACATAGAACCCAATGGTAGAAAAAAAGACCTGATTTTAATAATTGATAAATAGATATTTTTGATAAGATGAATGAAGTGCTAATGGGTAAGTGAATATATATTTAAGTTTATGAATCACAGTAGGAAAGAAAAATGAATAGAGTTTGATAATACCTCCCTCCTGTTAAGATAGCTATTATCAAATAAGAGGTCAATTTTGACAACTTTGCTCCAGAGAGGAACACTTTTCGGGTTGACAAACAGTAAATTCATATAATCATGAAAAATGACATGGAAAGTCTCCAAATTATTAATAGGTAAAATAATCATATGATCCAGTAAGGCCATTTCAGGCTATAGAGTCAAACGTTATGAAATAACTCTGATATATATGTCTGCATCTACACGTTTGCTGTGGTTTTAATTCACAGCACTAAGTTACAGAAGTGGCCTTAGGGTTAATTAATAAAGTAATGATGTTCACATGCACACTGACATATATGCATGCACACTGGCCCACTATTCAGCCATAGAATGAAACGAGAATGAAAGAGAACTTTGACATTTGCAATGAAACAGATCAATTTGGGGGACATTGTACTGATTAATATGTGCTAACTACATAGACAAACTGGTTAGATGGCTTAAAGGTTCATAGCATATATTGCTCTTCCAGAGGACCCAAGTTTAATTCCTAGCCTCCATGGCAGGCAGCTGAGCTGCCCGTAACTCCAGCTCTGGAAGATTGACAACTCTAGACTCCATGAGCACTTACATGCATGCACAAACTTTCTCTCAAACAGATATACACACATATATATTCATTATTATTGGTAAATACAAAAACAAAGATTTATTTAGTGAGTGGAGTGTTAACATAAATATTTGAATCAATAGATCATAGCCGTGGACATGTATTTAAAGAACAGGGACCTTCCTTTGGTTTTGTGATGTATGAGTTCTGGGGATCTAATGCACAACATGGTGATTAAAGGGATAATCGCTACATTGTTCATTTGAAATCTAATAGTACAGTAAACATGTTCTTACCACACTCAAAACACTAAATTACAAAAATTAATCAAAATGTCTGTTTTGCCTATGTTAATTAATTTATTTGTGGTATTATAGTCTAGTAAATATATATTTATATGGAATTAACACAAAGTACACATTATGTATATATGTTAATTAAATATTTTAACAGAAGCTTCAAATGCATATTAATTTAGGAAAATTCCCTTAAGTATTAACTATATTTCTAACTTACAGAATTACAAAAGAAAGAAGAAAGTGTGTAATCTATATTCTATTTTGTGCATTTTTACTTATAGTGAAATTTGCAATTATCTTACGCATCACTTTCAAACACTTCACATCATCCTCTTATGAGTCATTACTTTAGTTAAGACAGGAATGTACAGTGTGTACCTGGAAAGCTAACATCACATGGGCAGTATTCCAAAATTAAAATATGCAGAGCCATTGAAGAGAGATTTAGTATTTAGTTCTAGTTCACCATTTATCATCCTAGAAAATTTGACAATTTATGTGTGTTCTTTTTCTCTTTTATAATTACCTGTGAAATAAATGAGATCAGCCTCTAACTTCTGGGTTGTTGTGAGGTTCTGTGACGCACATAGGGAAGATCTAGGAAGATAACATTAGTGATGCCACTACTGTTAGCAACCAGCTCATAAACTACATGGACTTCAATGATCCTGTATGGTTTCCTGACTGATGTCTCCCTTTTTGGTCAAGGTAGCTGACAGATATGATGAACTGATATTATTATCAGTACTAATTTATAAGCCAAATTACTTTTGAATCCACAACAGTAAATCTACTTAGTGTCTATGGCAATGATTCTGGGGCAAAAAAAAACATACATTCTTTTCTACTGACAGCTCACAGAAATGGCACTTAAAACTCTCTCTATAAGTATACTGTGAGATGTATAAACTCAGCAAGGTTTATTATACTTTAGGAAGACACTAGAATATTGAGGTGAAAGCTCCATGCAGGCACCAGTTTAATCTTAAATGCTGGTCTATTACATTAGAAAACATATTGCAGTTATCGCTAATAATTCTTGAGAAACAGTGGAAGTCAAAGTCAAGAACATTATTTTTCACTTTTACTTTAGAGATTTTAGTGTCCTTTCTCCTTTATTTTTCTTCTTTCCAAACAGACCCAAATACACTTTCTCTCTTTCAAACTCATAGATTCTCCCACAAGTTCTGGGACCAACTTGAGATCTATGCAAGAAGAGGGAGTCCACCCCTGACACTGCATGGAGGCTCAGGAACCAGATACTGGATAGTCCAGATGTGTCAGATAAGCAAACATTTGATTCAAACATAAGATTTGAAATTTGAAAATATAATTGTAGGTAGATAGATAGATAGATAGATAGATAGATAGATAGATAGATAGATGGATGGATGGATGGATAGATAGATAGATAGATAGATGGATAGGTAGATGAGCAGATAGGTAGATAGATAGGTAGGAAGATAGGTAGATAGATAGATAGATAGATAGATAGATAGATAGATAGATAGATAGATAGATAGATAGATGGATAGATGGATGGATGGATGGATGGATGGATGGATGGATAGATAGATAGATAGATAGATAGATAGATATATAGATAGATAGATAGATAGATAGATAGATGGATAGACAGATAGATAGATGGGTAGATAGGTAAATAGGTAGGTAGGTAGATAGGTAGGTAGGTAGGTAGGTAGATAGGTAGGTAGATAGATAGATAAAGTTGATAAATCATTCATTCCTAATGATACTCTGCTATACTCATATATCTGAGCTTGGAATAATCATCATCAGAGAGGCTTCATGTAATAACTGACAGGATCAGATACAGAGGCCCTCAGCAAATATTAAGCAGAGCTTGAGGAATCTTGCAGAAGAGGAGGAAGGATTGTTAGTGACAGAGGTCAACCACTCCACAAAAACTTGGAACTGAGATCAATAAATTAGAAACAAAGAGAACAATACAAAAGAATCAACAAAAACAAGAATTAGTTCTTTGAGAAAATCAACAAGATAAATAAATACTTAGCCAAGATAAGTAAAAGACAGAGATATGGTATCTAAATCAACAAAATCAGAAATGAAAGGAGGGACAAAATAACAGACACAAGGAAATTCAAAGAATCATTGTCTTTCTTTAAAAGCCTGTATTCCACAAAACTGGAAAATCTACATGAATGCATGATCTTCTTGATAGATACTAATTACTGAAGTAAAATCACGATCAGGCAAACTATCTAAATAGTCCTATAACATCCTAAGGAAGTAGAAGCAGCCATTAAAAGCCTCTCAATTAAAAGTAAAAGCTTAGGACCAGATGGTTTTAGTGCAGAATTCATCCAGACCTTCAAAAAAGAGCCAATATCAATACTCCTCAAACTATTCCACAGATAGAAGGAGAAGGAAGATTGCCAAATTCATTATATGAGGCCACAGTCACCCTGATATCTAAACTACACAAACACTCAAGAAAAAAGAGAATTTCAGACCAATTTGTCCTATTAACATTGATGCAGAAGTATTCAGTAAGGTACACTACTTCAAACGATTGAGACTTTAATATTTAAATGATATGCTTTATTGCCCTTAAAGTCACTGTGTTCAATAACCCTAAGATTTAAAATTTTAAGACTTCTTTGTACACTTGAGTATGGATAAACAATTTTAGTGTTTTGCACACTTGCAAAGAATGGACATTGTGTAATTGTTGGATAAGATTTTTATATTTACAGTAAAAGAATTAATCACATGTCATTTTTTAACTCTGTTTCTGAATTCTAAAACTGATGGTCTTTAAAAAAAATCTTCTGATGTTAGGTTTCTCTGTCTCTCATCTTACATGTATCTGTTAATGCATTTTGAGAAAATATGGTTGTGTATATATTTACTTAGAATAATCTTAAGTTTCTGGTAGATTTACATTTTTACCCTGAATATTAGTTTTATCTGAAATTATATCAATAGTCTCAAACTTAATTTTCACTAAATTTAGCACATTGCATAGTTTTTTACACTTTGATTTTCTAATTTTCTATCACTTTATATACTTAAATTTAGTCTGAGTCTCATTTTTCTCCTCTTGTTTTGTTCCCTCTGGGTTGATCGGGGTCAATCTCTCATCATGAACATGGCTTCATAGAACTTCCAACATGATAATATTCCTTCATGAGATAGCTATATATCTCCCTTTATACTGTTCCCAGAACTCTTAAACAGTCACAGACTCCTCAGAGGCCCCTTTTTTCCTTCTTATGATAAGAATTCCCTGAAGATAAGTTCATTCTTTAATAGCGTAGCTTCCTGTAGGTTGTGCAGACCACTCTTTACTACTGAGTAGTTCTTGAATTGTCTGTGTTATATGTGGGACTCGTCAGGGGAGGAGCTGCATGTAAAACTGCCAGAACTCAAGAGCTGTTATTGAGCCACACATGATACTATGAGTAACCTCAATAAACTCCCTGGTTCATCATGCTGCCCTCTCTCCTTTTCCTCCAATGAAATTTCTGTTTAGCTCCCCATAATGTTATCTTTTGTGCTATCATACTTATTTACTTCCAACCAAGAAAGTATAAGCACTTCATTTTCTTTGTGTCCTTTCTAATATATGTAAATGTATTGGCTAGTTTTGTCAATTTGATATAAATTAGAATCATCTGGAAAGAGGAAATCTCAGTTGAGGAATTGCCTCCATTAGATTGGCTTGTGGGCAAGTCTGTGAGATATTTTCCTGATTCATGGTTGATGGAAGTAGACAGTGAAAAGGCAAGGAGATGTAAACTCTACACAAAGAGCTGTAATAGATAACTAAGAAATACTGAGATCTGGAGAAATAGAGTTACCCAGAGAAGATTACAACAGTTGTTTATCCAATACCAAATTATCAGCCTTGAAAACATATCATTTATACAAATAACATATAGATTGAATAGATTATATTTAAGAATGTATGAGTGCATATAGTTAAGAACATATACAGACATATGTATGTATATATGTATTTAACAACAGAGGATCAAGATCCAAGTCTGTTCTTTGATCTCTATATGATTTAAATACACATAGTTGCTTTGCACACCCCCTACACTCACACACACATGCACACAAACACAAACAAACACACATAACACATATACATTGACATGTGTATTCACTAAAAGGAGCAAAATTATCATCACTTGTTGAAAATGGTTTGTGCTAGAAGCACTGTGTTAAGGAAAGAAAACATCCTTCTCCATGATTAATTTCTGCCTATCAGTTCTTGTTTTCTTTCCCAGCACAGCAACTTTAAACTTTCAAATATGTAAACTACAATGATATTAAGTAATCTTTTTTTTTCTGTTTACTTTTCACAAAGGTCTGCCCTTTATTTAAACAGATACTCTGAAGTCAATTGACTCTGAAGTCAATTCTGAATTCTGTACCTCAAGTTTCTACCCTAATTTTAGTGTATTTTACTTTTGAAAACCTATTATGCAGTCTACTCTGATCATAGTTTTACATCCTTCGTCTCCTCTTGAGTCCTTCCCACCACCCAACCCATCCATCTCTAAGCTGTCTTTCTCTTTTCCTATGGTGGCTTGAATAATAATGTCCCCATTCTTGAAAGGGATTCTTGGACTTGTTGATGTAGGTGTGGTCTTGTTGGAGAAAGTGTGTTAGTAGGGATAGGCTTTAGGGTTTCCAAAGTCAATCAATCCCACTATCTCTGCCTTTCTGCTGCCTGCCAATCAAGATGTAGGACTCTCAACTACATCTTCAGCACCATGTCTGTCAGCATCTACAATGCTCCTGGCTATAATAATAAAGGATTAAACATCCTCTGAGATTGTAGACAAACCCAAATTAAATACTTTTCTTTGTAAATGTTGTTGTGGTCATGCTGTCTCTTCAGAACATTAGTAACTCTAAGACACTCTTAACAAAACAAATGGGCCAATTTAAAAAAAAAAAACAAAGAAACAAAACAGAGTGAAATGAAATCAAACAGACAAACAGAGCAAAGTTTATTCTTATTACGAAATTCTTTTATTTATTTTTATGAGGCCAGAAGAGGATGAAGGATCCTGTGAGCTGCAAACAACTGTGAGCAAAGCAGGACCTCTGGAAAAGCAGCACGTGCTCCTAAGCAATGAGCCATCTCTCCAGTCTCAAGGGAAAAAAATTAAAAAGTAAAAGCATTAGAAACACATACCCCCCCACACACACACCATAAAAACACAAAAGCAGAAACTATAATAGATAAGCAAAAGACAAGTATGGTAAAAATAAAAATTTCACAGAGTATAGTATGAGACAAAAATACTATTGAGTTCCTTTTGTATTAGCCATCAATTGCGAGGTATGGGGTCTCTTTTTTATGTATATTTTGTATACCCAGTGAGACTCCATTGGAGAAAACTAATTTTTTTTCTACCTGCATAGGTATCTTCTGGGTTAGGGATGGGGGTTCATGTCCAATTCCCCTCTCACCACTGGGTTTCCATCTGGTTTATACTTGTGTACTGCCAAAGCGTCTGTGAGTTCATATGTGTACCTCCTTTTCAGGATAGTTACCTGAGCCTTAAGGGGAGAGGTTTGATGAAGCCATCCCATTTACTATGGACTATTCCAAAGTCTCTCGTTCTCTGCACATTGTTTAGCTGTGGAGCTCGGTGTTATATCCAAATCCTGCAGGAGGATGCTACAGTACGATGGTTCTACTCCTTTGCTTCAGGCAACATGAATTACCTATTGTCTTACTACCCATTTAAATTCAATGCCTTGCATGTCAATCAATTATAAGCTCCTTAATTAAATGTCACCCACAATGGTTTCTTAGTCATTTATCATCATTTGTATTTTGCATTTCAGATAAATGTAAACCATTCTGCACGAATAAATACTTAATCCAAGTCTTGCAATTATGAAACTGTTAGGCAAAAATAGGTGCAATGGTTCAGGGCATTAGACTGGCAGGAGTTTGGAGGGTAAAATGTTAAAAGCACAGGAAACACAGCCCAAAATAATTTAGGTAAGTGTGATTGCATTAAATTAGAAATCTTCTTGAAATTAAAGGACGGTTCCTTGGGCAAAGCACAGTCCCTGAAAGTAGAAGGTCTAAGTTTGGATTCCTGTAAAGTAAAGATGCTCCTGAGATAAGATGGGAGGTAGGGACAGGGTAATTCCTTGATACCGGGTAATTCCTTGACACTCGTAGTCCTGCTAGCCTGAGCCAATGAGACAGATACTGTGGCAGATGGTAAAGCTCAATACTCAAGGTTGTGTTCTGATCTCCACATTCACACAATAGGGTGCCACGTGCATGTCTCCAATCATCTACACTCACAGTGACACACATACACGCTGTGGGGGATTGAATAGGTTTGGGCCCTATGTGTTGTAATGGTTGGCCCGCACAGAGTTGACAGTATTAGGAGGTTCAAAATAAAAAATGAACATACCTATTAGTGCTTACATGTATTTATTGGATCCAAATGCAAGATGTCGTTCTAAAGTGTAAAATATTTTAGCATGTGTTTGGGTGTTCTCTCAACACAGATGTGCTGAAACCTTATTGGAAGTGCTCAATGGTGCCAGCAGCCCGTGACTGCTGCATCTAACAGGGCCTCCGAAATGCAATGCTGCTCATGACACAGGGTGAGCACGTGCATGGAATGTTTCATTTGTTTCAAGTTTGCCTCATTTGCTGAAGGTCATTTTGTCATCTAATATGTGCACAGCTCTTTAAAAACATGCCACTGTTGTAAAGTTTAATACTCTTCCAGACTAAATTTTGCAACCTCTTTAAGGTGTTTTTATTGTCTTTTAACCATAATCATTCAACATAGAAAGTTTCAAAATACAGCCTCACAGCTGATTAATATGCAGCTACTGACTGTATATGATTTTTATTAAAAAGAATTGAAAATAAAATTTCAGTTTGGCAGACACAATACCTGCAGGTTCAGTGTTCAGTCATAAGTACGGGACCAGAATGGGTAAGTGTACACATGGGACATTTCTGTCATCTAAGAATCTTGTACCAGACAAAATTGCTTTGAGAGTCTTATCATAAATTCTAATAGTTCAATAAAATCGGAGGTCGATAATTTTTCTGACTTGACATTCTTTTTTAATTTATGGAAAGCAGCATAGACATTTTAAATGTGTTTTCAATAGTCTCCACATAAGCAATAAATTAGCTTATATAACATAGCCTTTCTGGCTTCCATTTTAAATGTTCCATTAGCATTGCTAGGTATTTATTTAATTAATTTGCAAATTATATTGAGACTTTGTCCCTAACCTGCAATGAAACTGTCAACTATTTTAATATTACAATTAAAATAGATTGCCTTGAGAACCTCAAGTCAAGAAGTAGGTGAGAGATCACAAAATCAATTTGATTTATTTGTGGTTTCTTATCTGCATTTAAGCCTGGCTTTACCTTTCAGATCTGCTTTCATCGCCTTTTCTGTGCTAATCCAAGACCTCACTGAGTTCAGTCTAAGATCTGTTTGGGAATTTGGGGATTCTGTTTTTACAAGCTTTCTATGATAGGTCTTTCTGACAGTCTTCTACACTTTGTTATTTTTCCCAAATTTGTTCATGCTGCTGAGACTGCAGCAGCCCTGTTGAAATACATGCAGGACCCACTCTGCCTCTGCAGTTACCTGGCAAGCTCTCTGGAATCCTTTTGTTCATGGGAATATTACAGATGATAATTTTCAAAAAGATTTTCAGCCTGTTCATTTACTTTAGTTCTGCTAAAAGATTTTTATATATTACCTAATGGGCATTTTCTCTTCTACATCCTGTCTATCCGTTTCTCAGTAAATTCATTTGCCTCATGTCTAATTTCTACACTGCTAGTAAATATTGTGAAAACTCTACAACATAATGATAGAAAAAATACAAGTTACTATAAATTTTTCATATGATAATGATGAATAAGGAAGATTGGAATAGTACACTGATTTTTCTCTTTAGTGACATATATCGATGCTATATATGGGCATAAACACACACATACATACAAACACATATGTGACTGGGTAGCTGTTTTAGTAGCTTTATTTGGGCTTATGCTACACATCGAGTTACAGGCCACTGTGAACTACAAAGGAACTTCTAAGTGTAAAGTAATAAAAAGCAGCTATAAAGTAAAATATTTTGGTGTAAAACTTTTAATCTCGGCCCAAGTTGAGCATTGAAAGGCCATATTTATATGTAGTATATCTGAGAATATTAATAAGTTCAGATGAGACAATCTTTCTGGAATAAAAACAACTCCATATTGAATGAAATTGTTAAGGTTTAGCTTTATTCATGAGGCGGTTGGGAAAATGTAAAGGAAAGAGTATGTGTGAAACACACAGTGGGCTGTTAAGAATACTAAGGACTTACCTTACAGAAAACTCTTTGTTTTTGTTCTGATTTTATTAAAGTAAAAACATGCTGGAGCCCTTGGATCCATTTTTCTCTCCTAAAAGAGCACAGTAAAATAAATTATTCAAAGAAACCATCAGTAAGACTATTTGGCTGTCTTTTGGGATTGTGGCTTAGGTACGTAATTAAGTTCTAACTTACCTGTGTGTCTTTATGGAACATTCTTGTGTGTCATAGCTAATCACAACTTTTCAGTAAAGACTTACTCAATTTATAAGCAAATCAAGTTTTATCTCACTATTTTAAGAGAGGAGTTATGTCAGTGACAGAAACATTTTAATAGAAAATATGCCACTTGTCATTTAAAAACTTAAGAAGATATATGAAAGATAAGAATATTATTTCTTACCATTTTTTAACATAAGCCTCAAGATATTTAAAATAGTTAAAGAATGGGAATTTTGAAGTATATTAAATTCCCTATGTGTATACCAAGCCAAGGAGAATTGAAGATTATCTAGGCTACTTGGAAAAATTAAGTGAGCATGGAGAGCTGGAAGTTAGGTCCAAATGGCGTACACAACAGTAAGTTCCAAAGACATGTAGTAACAAGTTAGATTAACTTTTAAATGCTTTAAAATATAGCCATGTATGCAGATGTCATTACTACTACATTCCTGTCGCAATTGACAAGGTGCAAATCTGTAGAATGTTAGAAAGCTGCACAATACTTTAAATAATGATGTTTCATGATAATAAAAAAACTTTATCTTCTATACATGTTATCTGAATTTAAGTAATTATATGCTATATAGACCTGTAGAACACAATTTAGAGAAAGTATAAGAACAGATTGTAGAGTACGAATTAACAGTAGTTGTATCTTAATTTAGGTTAGTAGAGGTTCAAATAGGTAAAGGCCCAACAGCTTTAATTATATATACTTAGTATAACTCAGCAAGATGTGAAAGCTGAAGCTCCAATTGTATAGCAACTTTTGATTGGGGGGAGCCACAGCTGCCACCATATATATATATATATATATTGAACACCTGGTCTCTGGCCAGAGCAGAGAGCATTGAGATAAACAAGCCTTAGTTGGAAAAGCTGTGTGCCTCTAGTTTGTGATGCAAGCTGGCATGATTTTCCCGCAGCCTATTATGCTTTGCCACATAGCTGATGCTGATTGGGACCAGGGAAAGTATTTAACCCACAAGGGCTGGGGGCTGGAGATATAGTAAGTATGGAGTAGAAGATATAGTAAGTATGTAGAGAGAATAAGAAGTAGTGAGTAAGTATGTAGAATTAGGGCTGGTGATGGGTTATATAAGATTTAGGAGTAAGTATTTAGAATTGGGGCTGGTAATGGGATAGGAGAGAAGAAGATAAAGAAGATGTAAGGATAGATGTAAGATATAGAATTAGGAATAATCATGTAACTAATAAGATATAACTAATAAGATGTAAGTTGTAATAAGTAAGATGTAAGAAGATATAGAAGAATATAAAAAATGCTAGCTAGTAAGAAGAAGTAAATATGAAGGTTCCTGATTAAACTGCATGGAGAAGGGCTTGGTGTTTGCCTCCTTACTTCTAACTGGACGGGTAAGGTGGCCGACATTTGATTAGGTAAAATCTTTTGCCAGAAAATGTTTTAAAAGTCAATGAACACTTTTAGCAATAATAAAATATTATAGTATATTAATAATGGGAGTCTGGGATAAAACCATTAATGGAATTAAATAATTTATTCAATACTTTATGCCATCATATTTTGTGCAATAATTGAAAAAATAAATAATCTTAAGGGTACCAGCTTGGAAAGAGTAATTATATTATAAACAAGCATGTGCTTTCTTTGTCAGACAGTATGCTATACAATGCATGTAAATAAGCATGTGTGTATGTGTGTGTGTGTGTGTGTGTGTGTGTTGTGTGTGTTTGGAGAATGATTCCTAATACCTAGATTATCCAAATATTGTTACTAAAATAATAAAATGGTAGATGCTAGTAATATTACAGTTCATGAAGAAAGCAATTGAGAGACCAGTTCAAAACTCAAGAGCTATGAGCATGTGAGCCAGCCAAAAATGCCAAGCACATTAGATCTTTCTCCAATTGGAAAGTAAGCCTAACATCATAAACTTTCATAGAGTTAATGATATGTCTCCTTCCCAGTCAACATTTTAATCTGCACTACTCATGATTTCATACACAAATGTAGGCTTTCATGGGGAACTCCTTAAAGGTTGAAGTTTCTGAAATATTCTCATATAAGTTATGATAATGATAAATTATGTGCATATATTGGCTTCTTTGATATTAATTCATTTATTTCAAAGAGAATCTAGGAAGGCCTACCCTTCATTTAACAAACACCTCAAAGATTTTGACCATTCTCTCACTTTTCCTAGACATTGCTTAAAAGGCTGTTAACATTCTCCAGAAAGATGAATGCTGAATAGATAGAATGTGGATTGCTTTCCAGAAAGAGGAAATAAGAAATAAAAAGGCTACTGAAGATATATTAGAATTATGTATTTTTCAAATTTTCCATTATATAAAAGTACAAGGAGTGAATGTTTGCCTGTAACTGGAAGTTTTGTGTACATGTAATGCTTAATAGAATATGTCAAATTGATTGATCCATGAGATAACTAAATGACTGGTTAAGCACTATTTCTGTGTCTATCTGAATACTAAATTGTCATGTCAGTTGATTAACTGAGTAAATAAAGCAGCTGTCCCTCTTCAGTATGAGTGGGCATTAACCAGTCCATCAAGGAAGTAGATTGAAATAATTGTTCTTGACTGCTTGAACAGGGACATTCAACAGCTGCCTTCGGTACTTGATCTCAAACCTTCAAACTTAGGAAGAAGCCACAGCAACAGCTTTCTGCTTGACAATACTTAAAACTATATAGCTCATTGCTCTGCATCTCAAGGTGGTGTAATTTCTTAGCTTCCATAGCTACATTGCCCAACACCTTATAATAAACTGTACAGCTAGATGTATCCAATAAGATGCTGCCATAATTGTAGCCATTGCATGTCCATTGTTTCTTTTGAGAACCTTAATTAACAAAATTATTTATAAAATGTTTAGTACAATGATAACAGGCAATTCATTGAGCCTCATTTTCTTTCTTGGTATCTGGGATAATAGTGCACAGTTTGCAAGTCGGAGAACTATACTTTTAATAGTTACTTTTGCTCTTTATTTGTGCTTATTTATCTCATGAAGAGATGTCATATCCAGAATTCCTTCAGTTCAGCAACAAAAGGCGTCAATATAAAGACTGTCTTCCTGCCCCTTGGGATTGTGCACTAGGGACAGTTGTAGAGATCTAAATGAAGGGAAAGCTAATAGGACCAATTTAGACAAGCAGAGCAAAAAACTAAAACCTCACTGTCTTGTACAGCCTCACCTCAGGCTAGCACAAAAGACAGAAGATTCAAAGGTAAGTGAAATTATGAGATCCCAGGAAGAATACAATCAAGTAACAGAGATAATTATGAGAGTAAAGCGTGAAGAGATTCTAGGAGACGTATTGATCTGCATCAGGTATTCTTTGTGAAAAAGCAACCAGTTATACACCATCCTTTAAAAGGTCCCCATTAGCTTCAAGCCCCAATGACCAAAAAAGATTTTACATAAATTGGAAATCAATGACACTTCAAAGCACAGATCCTCAGGCTTTACCTTAATATTGTTAAAATTTCATGTTTCACATTCTTTGTATATTAAACTGTTTTGCCATGTCTATTAATATTTCTTTGTGTTAACTAATTTAAATGTCAACAAGCATTGGACAGTTATAATTTATGTTAAAATTTACATTGGGCACAATATATTTATTAAGTATCACAACAAATATTTGAAAGTAACAAATCCTGTTTTGAATAATCCAGTGTTTAATTGAATGGCTGAAACTCAGATCAATAAACTCATGGTAAAAAATTCATAAAACTACTTGGCCCAGAAAACAGGAGCTACTTAGTGAAAGTCTAGGTGTTGGGCACAGGATACCTGGAGGAAGCTTCAGAAGAACCCAAAACAGCACAAGCAATTGACTTTGCTCTCAGTTGCCCAACATAAAAAGATGAAGGACACAGAGGAGTAAACTTCACATGAATAGGAAAATCTCTACTGCATTCTAAATGCTGGCCTTTCTGGCAGAGTACATCCATTGGTGCACTGACTGCATGTTGCTTATGTGGAAAGCTCACTGACTGCATATGGAATCTGTTTCCTAAGGAGATTTCATGCTTGGTGCTGTAAACCTAGCCCTAAAGCACCTTATTTGGGAATGTTAGATCTACTGAGGAACTTACTGTGACTTGCTAAAAGGTCATGCTGTCAAACTGCTCTCTAAATATTTGTGTTTATACTCATATAACAGGCTGCTTACACATTTTTTTCAGAGAAGCTTTCTTGTTTTTTGCAGTGGGTACTCCTTAATCCATTAATTACTTGATTCAAACTCAAAACTGTTCAATGTAATGAATATAAGCAACTGTGAGCTCTCAACTGTGGATGGCTCATTTATAGCCACCTCCCCATCCAAGACTCAGAGGAGACTTTGTAAGAAGGGGCCGAAAGAAGGTAAAGGGTAGTTTTCACATATTTAAATTTCTGTTTGGATACATAATAGTATTGATAGAGTAAAAAAAAAGTAATATTCCCAAGTTTCAAAGTAATAATTAACAATGCAAAGGATATTGAGACTTTAAAATATTTTTTCATTGTGTATATGAATACGTGCATGTACATATATGTGAAGACTCTTGTGGAAGCCCAAAGAGCACATTGGATCCTCTGGGTTCAGAGTTGGTGAGTGTGAGTCACTTGAAGTCAATGCTGGAGCTAGTCTGGTGCTCGATAAGGACAGTAAGTGCTATAAACTATTGAACTAGCTCCCCAGTCAGAACATTGAGATTTAAGTGTTTCAGAACTGTTTTCAGTTTAGTTCTAATAAAGCTCTTGTTGTTAGTGATGGTGCTTTGCTTTTATTGCTGTGTTCCAGGAAACTCACCAACTGAGAAACAATCAAGTACATTAAACTGGCGAAATTAGAGGGCTAGGCCTTATCAGGTGAACTTGAATGCCAATGGGTTCTCTTTCCCCCACATTTCTCCATTGCTTAGCTTCAAGTGCAGTAGAAGTGTGTGTGTGTGTGTGTGTGTGTGTGTTGATATTTGTCAAGGTATATGAATTCTATCAGAAGTATTTCTTCTTCCTGGACTTCCCTTTGTTTTCTTTTTCCATTGCTTACATAATCACATGACTTTAGTGTTGCAGTGAAGCAATAACCTATGACCTGAGCTTCCCTAGAATTCTGACCCCAGGACAGCATTCCAGGAATATGGCAAATTCACCAATGAGTAAGCAAGAAGTCCTTACCATGTAAAGATATGCCTATGGCGATGATTGTAAACATGCATACAATTTTTAAATAATAATTAAAAATATTATTTTAAATAGAATATATGCTTGCAAAGTAAAGAAAAAAATAGTTTTCTCCAATAGAGTCTCATTATATGAACCACACTTAAGATTAGGCCCCATGTCCAGCAGTAGATGCCCAACACAAAAGGGACTCAGTAGAATTTTGGTTGACTTTTTGTCTAATAAAGCTTTAGACATTTTTTGTTTTGTTTGCTTAGCTTGTATATTATGGTATCTGAATTTGTGTTTTGAGGAACTGTATGTCTGTGTTTCTTGATTGTTTATGTTTGTTTTCTTTTGTTGTTGTTTGATTTGTTTCTTAAAGAGAAAGAAATAAAAGGTAGCATAGAGTCGGGTGGGTAGGTAAGTAGGGAGGATCTGGGAAGAGTTGGGGAGGAAAAGAGAGTCGGGTGGGTAGGTAAGTAGGGAGGATCTGGGAAGAGTCGGGGGAGGGAAAGAGAGTTGGGTGGGTAGGTAAGTAGGGAGGATCTGGGAAGAGTCGGGGGAGGGAAAGAGAGTCGGGTGGGTAGGTAAGTAGGGAGGATCTGGGAAGAGTTGGGGGAGGAAAAGAGAGATCAAAATATATTATGGAAAATTGTTAATTAAAAAATATTAGGCCTTGTATCTTAGAAAAAAAAACAAAGAAAAAACTAAGCAAAATTGTATATTTGACACATTTTGAGTTGGATTTTACACAGTTGATAAGTATGGATCTATTTACATTCTTCCATGTGAGGGATTCAGTTTGACCTGGATTATTTATTGAAGATGCTGTATTTGATGCATTGTGTCTTTTTGGCTTCAGACTCAAAACTCTGGTGTGCCTAGGTGTGTAGACTTGTATCTATGTTTTCAGTTTGTATGTATTGATTAATGTGTCTGTTTTATGCAACACCATACTGTTTTTATTACTACACTTCTCTGTGGTAATAAATGTGTACACTTCTGTGTACACATCTTGAAGTCTGAGGCAGTGATGCCTCCAATGATTCTTTTATTCTTCAGGATTTTTTTTTGTTTGTTTGTTTGTTTTTTTTGTTTTTCGAGACAGGGTTTTTCTGTATAGCCCTGGCTGTCCTGGAACTCATTCTGTAGACCAGGCTGGCCTCGAACTCAGAAATCCACCTGCCTCTGCCTCCCAAGTGCTGGGATTAAAGCTATTCTTGGTTGTCAAATTAACTATATCTGAAATGAACTACAATCCAGAATTAGAAGGCTCACCTGTGGCTCATCTGGAGGCTGAGAGATACAAGTTTCCGATTTCGACTTGAATCTTGCCATAGAGATCTTGAGGTATAGTGGCTATTAATCCCAGAAGATTAAGATAGGAAGATCTATGAGTTCAAGGTCATCTGGGATTAAAGGTGTGATGGCACACACCTTTAATCTGGGCCACACCTTTTGCTGGAGACATATATAAGGACATTGGAAGAAGGAAGGCTTGCTGTGCTTTGCCTGCTTGCCTTGTGGGACTGAGCAACTGCTAGATCCTTGGACTTCCATTCACAGCTGCTGCTGACCTTTGTTGGGAGTTGGACTACAGACTGTAAGTCATCAATAAATTCCTTTACTACATAGAGACTACCATAAGTTCTGTGACTCTAGAGAACCCTGACTAATACACTTGTTCTGCTATAGGAACAGAGCAATGAAGTACCTCCTAAGAACATTCTGTTCTGCTTATAGATGCTTCAGTCAGTCATCAACAGTGAATCTTTATATTGTAGTAGGTTGTAACTAATACAAAGAACCACAATTGGAAAATATTCAGAGTTAGAGACTTTGCAACAATCAGTCCTAATTGGTATGTTTTCATCAAGCCCCTCCCTTCAGCATTCAAGGAATGATGAGAGAGAGAGAGAGAGAGAGAGAGAGAGAGAGAGAGAGAGAGAGAGAGAGAGAGAGAGAGAGAGAGAGAACTGTAAAAGTCAGAGAGGATGGAAGATACCTTGGAAACTGTGTGTTCTAGACACAACATGACTGATGCACATATGAACTCACAGAGACTATGGCAGCATGCACGGGGCCTGCACAGGTTCAAGCCAGAAGGTAGCCCAGTGCTGAGAGGAGAACGTGGACATAATCTTCTACCTGTAAACAAGGAGCTATTTAAAAACATCAACTGCTTGCAAAGAAAAAGTTAATTTTCTTCAATGGCGTCCCACTAGACATGTTTAACAATAGGTTGCATGCCCAGCTGTAGATGAAGAATAAGAGAATGCATTTGTAGAATTTTTTGTTTTCTATTACTTTGTTTGGATATTTTGCATTTCACTATCTTATTATATTGTGAGTTTTGTTTGAATTTTGTAATTTTTGTATGTAGGCTTCTTGTGACTTTTGGTGTTCTATTTTATTTTATTTTTTTACTATTCTGCTTTATTTGATTTTTTAATATTATGTATTTGTTTTTTAATGAAAGAGAGAAAAAACTGCAAAGATTTGAGTTGATGGGGTGAGGGCAGAGGAGAAACAAGACCGGAATATATTATATGAATTTTCTATATAAAAAGGAAGTAAAAATTATATACAAGAAACACTATGGACTTAAGAGCTAGAAAATTGCAAACTTTAATCTTACAACTATAATTTGTAAAGTTTGTTTTCTTTAACCTTTTTACTGGCTAGTTCTTTTTCAATTTGACACAGGCTAAAGCCATCAGGGAAGAAGGAGATCAATTGAGAAATTGCCTCTATAGGATCAGGCTGCAGGAAAGCCTGGAGAGCACTTTATAAATTAGTAATTGATGGGGGAAGGCCCAGACCATTAGGGGTGCTACCATCCCTTGGCCAGTGGTCCTAGATTCTGTAAGAAAGAAGGCTAAGCGAGGCATGAGGAGCAAGCCAGTAAGCAGCATTCTTCTACAGCCTCTGCATCAGCTGTTGTCTCCAGGTTTCCACCTTGTTTCAGTTTCTATCCTTTCTTCTTTCAGTGATGGACTTTGATATGGATGTGTACACTGATTTAAAAGAAAATATCCCAATAGACCCACATGAAGTAGAACTATTAGGAGGTTTGGCCTTCTTTTTATAATTGCAGTGCCTGGGGTAGTAGACTAATTGAGACAGCAGAGTCAAATAACATAAATTCCTACATATCCATGTTTATTTTGGTAGCCTTAAAAGCAGCATAGATAGTGAATTAACTGAGAAAACAGGTAAATGGAAAAGTAAGGTATGATTGATACTAAACCTCTGATAGGAGCATAACCTAGGCTAAATAATGAGTTGTAAACAAGCTTAGGTTACACAGTAAGACTGTGCTTCCAAGAATATAAATGAAAAATAAATATAACAAAAGATGCCATCAGAAAGTTGTATCTATTTCTTTCAACTTTGATGAGCCCCAAGCTTTTTTCTTTTGGGATTATATAGAGACAATATTAGAGACTGAACCTAAGGCCTTACACATCCTAGGCAAACACTCTTCCACTAACTACATTTCCAAGCATTGGCCATTGCGATAATAAATTAATATAATTGTTAATGTGTGTTTAATGTCTCTGTAGTTCTCTATACATGACCACTTAGCGAAACAATATTAGGCATTCTTTGTGGCCACTGAGTGTGTGACTCAAGAGAAACAGGGAAAGTTCAAGCTCATTCTGATTGCAATTTATAATCTATACCACTGATAAAGTCAGGTTTTCTGAAAGATTTTTAATATTGTTATATGTTGGTGTCACCTTTCCGAGCCAAAATAAAAAAAGGAAATAAAACCATAAAGTTAAGCAATGAAGAGCTTGTCTCGATAACATTCAGAACACCTCATTGCTCTTATCTCTGTTCTTAACTTAGCAATTTTGTAGCAACACACATAGTTTTTTTGGTTTTTGTTTTGTTTTTGTTTTTATTTTTGTTTTTTGATTAAGCAGGACTATAGATCAAGAAAAAGAACACTGTTTTCCACAGTGGGCAAATGCAATGCAGTAGATTTTGCACTCAAAGGGGGCAGCACAAAAATTTTTGCTTTACAAAGAAGAATTAATTAATTAATTAATCACATCTCTTCTGAAGCTAGGTTCTGGTTCAGCGTAGAGAGAATATACTATCCCATTTTGCTCAAACCCACATCTTCTTCATTTACTCCTCCTGTTCTCATGAGTACCCTTCACAAATAAGTCTCCATTTGTCTTTGTGTCATATACATATAAAAAGTAAATGTGCAATTTTTAAAAAAAAAACTATATTCTATATATGAAGAAAAGTATGTGATACTTGTGTTTCTAGCTGGGTGTACTTTGCTTACTATACTATCCTGAGTACCATCAGTTTTTCTATAGGTATTGCAATTTCATTCTTCTATATGGTTGAATATAATTGCCTTGGGTATTAATATCAACAATACCTTATGTTTCAATTTACATGTAATCTCAGCTAACTCAATATTTTTGATGTTTTTTTAACACAGCCAAAATAAATAGATACATTTGAATTTCTATTGTGTGTAGATTTAGATTCTGTCAGGTATGAATCCAGGCATGTGTAGCATACCTGGGTCATATGGTAACACTCTAATTTTGACTCTACAGGCTTACATTCATACCTGTAGTGTCTAAGAGTTCCTTAGGACCCCACATCCTTCCTGGCGTTGTTTACTGCATGTTTATTCCCATGAAAAGAAGCACATTGCTATAGCATCTTCCCTAAGGTAGAGCTTTAAGTCACCTACCTTCATCAGGGATGAACTATAAAGTTCACATGTATTTTTAAACTAATAGTATAGTTCACATTTACAGTCTCTGCATGTTTGGATTGTTTTTTTCTTTATTCTTTAAATGGGAAGAAGGCATGGATCAGAATTAGAAATAAAATGTATCAGAAACTTCAAGTCAACCTTGTGTTTCCTGTTTCCTAGGACAGGGTGAAGAGCGAGCACCACCCTGGTGTTTTATCCCACTTGACCTCCTGCTGCTTATCACTGCCATCCATATTTATGGCTGTGTGCTTTGCTCCCTCAGGGCATCTAATCTCTAAAAGTGGCTTCACTATCTCAGCATCTCTTATTGACTTTTCCTAATCTTATTATTTCTGCTGGTATTTACTCTGCATGCCGTTTTTTGCTTTTCCAGCAACATATATGAACGTTTGCCCCTGAGGAATCTTTTACATTACTGACCCAAACAAATGACATTAGGAAAACAGAGTGGTCAGACCTCAATTATGGGTAAATAAAAGAGCAAATACCTACACGGAGTACAAGAGGAAGAATTTAATATGGGAGGACCATATGAAGAATAGATTCATGACAGCATCAAAGACCTATTTTTGTTTACCTTTGACTTTTTTTCCATTTTGAAATACAATTTCTTATTAACCTTGAAAGTATATGTAGTAAAAATATCTTACTTCTTGATCAGATCATAAAACTAAGCATTGTTTTTAAATTTATTTTAACAATTTTATTTTTTAATTTATTTATTTTTTTACTTTTTCACTTTACATTCAGCTCACTGAACCCTTCCTAGTCACCTCCTCCCACAATCCTTTCCCTGTGCCCCCTCCCTTTTTTTCCTCTTCAGGTCTCTGTGAAGCTAGACAAGGTAGCCCAGCTAGTAGAACATATCCTACATACAGGTAGCAGCCCCCACTCCAGTTGTTTGGGACCCACATGAAGATCAAGCTGCACATCTGCTACATATGAGCTGAAAGGCCTAGCTCCAGTAGGTGTATGTCCTTTGATTGGTGGTTCAGACTCCAAGAGCCCTAAAGGTCCAGATTAGTTAGTTGACTGTTGGTCTTTCAGTAGAGTTCCTATCCCCTTTGAGCTTGAGATCCTTCCTCCTATTCTTTCACTGTCTGGGTGTGGGTATCTGTATCTGTCTAGGTCAGCTGCTATGTGGAGCCTCTCAGAGGACAACTTGCTCCTGTCTGCAAGGTAAACAGAGTATCATTAGTAGTGTTAGGGATTGGTACTTGCCCATGGGATGGGTCTTGAGTTAGGCCAGTTATTGGTTGGCATTTCTCTCAGTCTCTGCTCCCTCCTGTGCGTTGGTATTACTTGTAGAAAGGATAAATTTGGGGTTTAAAGTTTTGTGGAAGGGTTGGTGGCTCTATCGCTCTCCTGGGGTTCCTGTCTGGCCACAGAAGGTGTCCTCTTCAAGTCCCATATCCCCAGTGTAGTGAGTAACAGCTAAGATCATCCCCCCATTGATTCTTGAGTGCCCCTCTTACCCCATGTCTCTTCTATTTTAAGGGCAACGAATTTTAAACTGAAGCATCATTTAGGTTCAAATCTGAGCTTCACCACCCTTAGAGATATTTTATTAATACCCTCAAGACCTGCTATACTTCTCTATAAAACATAGAGAGGTTGTAGTACTTGAGCATGTATCATTATAGTTGAGTAAGTTTGGGGGTGTAAAGTTCTCCATGCTGTTTTAAAATTAATTTACTATTATTAATTGCTTAATGAATGACATTGCCTTGACATTAATTATCATTGTCTTCACATCTTAACTCCCAGAGTCTGTATCTGATCTGACATCATCCTTACTTCCATACAGTGTTACATCCCTTCTTCACTTCAGTCATCCATCTGACTTCTGGCAGCCTCTGTTTGGGGGCTAAAACCTGGGAGCTAAGACAGATGCTCTCTGTTGACTGTCTTTGAAGAAGCCACCTGACCATGCCCACTGCCTGAGTATGACAGCCAGCCAGCCGCCTGAAGATCTTCTGAACCTGGGGACTTTGGCACCTGAACTTTCTTTGTAGTGTAATCTAGAGACTTGTTTTCAGTTTCTCCTGTGACTATACAAACCCTGGTTTATTCCCAGTAAAGTGGAGCCTTGATTGGGACGCAACTTGGCTTCATGTTTTCTCTTTGCATTTCAAACCCTCTATTTCAGGTCCTTTATTCTCTCTTGGCTGAGTAGAACCCCTGTTCGTGAAACTGCGGGCAGTTTCGATACAGGGGTGTTAAAAAGGCACTGAAACACTAAGACTCTCACATTGTTGTTGCTTTTTTGTAGAGTGACATGAAAGATGAAGGAGGGGAATGGTTAGATAACAATGTATACACAGATAGCTAGACATAATGTAGAGCTTAAGTGTATACCTTTTTACTATGGGGAAGGGAGGGATGAGGAGCTGATGGTGATAATGTTTTCACACTTGTAGTAAAAGATCAACACAGCCTGTAGCAAAATTTACACTTATATTCTGAAATTGATTCTAAGTATAGAATTTTGCATTATTCATCTCATTTTTTCTCTAAATACATGTGAGAATTTTGAATCTTTGACTTCTAAATTCTTCCAGCATTATGAAGTCAATATATAATTATGTTAAAATAATACAATAGACTTCTAATGAAAATCTGCAGCTCTACACCATGTACCTGTTTATCCCTACTGTCATTTGCTTAATACAGCCAATAGTTATCATTTCAAATGTTTAAGGTACTTCAATTTCTCCTTATTTTACTTCCTTACTTATCAGTTTATGTTTTGTATAATTTTCCTATAATGCAGATTTAGGTCATCTACAATGTCATTACTTTCTCCATTTCCTCTCAGAATACTCTGACCTTACTCTTTGGTTCAATGTTTGCTACCTTTCTATAATTCCTATTTCTACATAATTGCTCCAAAACTCTAAGACATTTAAATGCACGTATTTCTTCTAAAATTCCTCCTGTGCTTTTGTCCAGTGCCTAGAAAGTAGCTATTGCATATTTAAACTATATCAGTTTGGCCTTCATTCACATAGGAAAACCTGACTAAATAAATATATAATGACCTGTTACTGTCAATTATCACAAGTGCTTAAAAGGTCTGATAAATTACTGAATTTACCCTTATATCTGATTACCACTCATAAAAAGTCTGAAAGCAATGTGTATTTTGCAAGATGGACATTTGAAGATGGGCCTTGACTTTCTTAGAATATTCTAGGTTGTCAATAGCCTTGGTGCTAGCTATATATTTGACCATCTGTGGATGTCTTCTTTTCCTTGACCCTTTAGGAACGTAGCAGTATCTTTTCCCTCCTGTGTGAATATGCTTAAGAATGTAATATCACACTCATCATTATTTACCTGGTGAATCATTGAAGTGTGAAGATAATATTTTGGCTTTAGAGGGTTTTCCCACTTTGTTTACTTGAGAATATGCCCTTCTCTGTTGCCTTTAGACTCATTTCTCATTAATCAGATGCTAGAAGGACTCATTAATACCCATGTCTATTCTTGTCATATGTATTTTAATCTAATTCTTATTTTAAAAAATCTATACCTACTTCTGTATATTTTCTTTTTTCCTTTTATTGAAAATATTTTTCTCACAGACTATATCCTGATTAGTTTCCCCTTCCTATACTCCTCTGAGTTCTTCCCCACTTTCTCATTCATCATTATCCATTCCCTTTCTATCTCACTTTAGAAAAAAAGCATCTAAGACATCATTGTCATCATCATCATCATCATCATCATCATCATAACAAAACATAAAATAATGCATAAGATAAAACAAATACTCTCACATTGAAGTTGAACTATCACATTGAAGTTGAAAAATACAAACACAGGGAAAAAAGGGCTCAAGAGAAGGTAAGAGAATCAGAGACCTAGTTGTTTATACACACTGAAATTCCATAAAAGCACTAATCCATGAACATATGAAGAGGACCTGATATAGCCCCATGAAGAACTGGTGTTTGCTCCCTCAATCACTGTGAGTTCATGTAAGCTTTGATCATGTTGATTAAGGGGGGCTGTTTTTCATGTTGTCCTCCTCCTACTGACTCTTACACTCTTTCTGCTTCCTATTACACAGGCTTCCCTGAGCTCTGAGAGGAGGAAGTTGATGGAGACATTCCTTTTAGAACTGAGTCAAAGTTCTTTCTCTCCGTGTGTAATGTATATCTGTAGTTCTCTATATGTGTTTTCATCTTTTTCAGGAAGAAGCTTCACTAATGATGATTGAAGAAGGCACTGACCTATGAGTAGAGCAGAATATCATTTTATCATTGCATTTTCTTAATACTTGTATTACTTGGTTTTACCCTGCATCTCTAGGCTGTTTAGTCTCTTGTTTGTTTGTTTTTTCTTTATTGTTGACATCCACAGTGGTATATTTTATTATAATAATCACAACATATATTTTCATTTTCAAACATTGTCTTAGATAGGGTTTTACTGCTGTGAACAGATACCACGACTAAGGAAACTCTTATAAGGACATTTAATTGTGGCTGGCTTACAGATTCAGAAGTCCCGTCCATTATTATCAAAGCAGGAGCATGGCAACATCCAGGCAAGCATGGTAGAGGAGAAGCTGAGAGTTCTGCTTCTTCATCTGAAGATTGCTAGCAGGAGACTGGCTTCAATGAAGCTAGGATGAGGGTCTTAAAGCCCACACCCACAGTGACACACCTACTCCAATAGGGTCATACCTTCTAATAGTGACACTACCTGGGCTGAACATATATAAACCATCACAAACTTCTACTCAGTTTGTCCTTTGGTGATTTTACAAGTGTTTAAACTACACTCTGTTATAATGCCCCACCTTCTCTAGTCCCCTTCCAAGTCCCCCCTTATTTTTAATTAGATATTTTCTTTATTTACATTTCAAATGTTATCTACTTTCCTGGTTTCCCCTCCGAAACCCTCTATCCCATCCTTCCTCCCCCTACTCACCAACCCACCCATGCCCACTTCCCTATCCTGGCATTCCCCTATGGGTCATTGAGCCTTCCAGGACCAAGGGCCCCTCCTCCAATTGATGTCTGATAGGGCCATCCTCTGCTACATATGCAGCTGGAACCATGGGTCCCTCAATGTGTTGAGGTTTAGTCCCTGGGAGTTCTGGGGATACTGGTTGGTTCATATTGATGTTCCTCCTATGAGGCTGCAAAGCCCTTTAGTTCCTTTGGTCCTTTCTCTAGCTCCTCCACTGGAGACCTTATGCTCAGTTCAATGGTTGGCTGATAGCATCCACCTCTGTATTTGTCAGGCACTGGCAGAGCCTCTCAGGAGACAGTTACATTAGGCTCCTGTCAGCAAGCACTTGTTGGCATCCACAATAGTGTCTGGGTTTGCTTATTGTATATGGGATGGATCCCTAGGTGGGGCAGTCTCTGGATGATCTTTCCTTCAGTCTCTGCTCTACACTTTGTCTCCGTATCTCCTCACATGGGTATTTTGTTCCCCCTTCTATGAAGGACCGAAGTATCCATACTTTGTTCTTCCTACTTCTTGAGCTTCATGTGCACTGTGAATTGTATCTTGTATATTCCAAGCTTCTGGGCTTATATTCAATTATCAGAGAGTGTATTTAGGGGTCTTGGTTTTCATGTTGTCCTCCTACCTCTGACTCTTATACTCTTTCTGCTTCCTCTTCTACAGGGTTTCCTGAGCTCTGAGAGGAAGAAGTTGATGAAGACATCCCTTTTAGAACTAAGTGTTCCAAGTTCTTTCTCTCTGTGTGTAGTGTGTATCTGTAATTCTCTGTATGTGTTTTCATCTGTTTCAGGAGGAAGTTTCACTAATGATGACTGAACAAGACACTTATCTATAAGTAGAGCAGAGAATATCATTTTATCATTGCATTTTCTTAATTCCTGTATTACTTTGTTTTACCCTATATCTCTAAGGTGTTCAATCACTTGTTCTGGATCACCCAAGCATTGTCCAGTATGGATTCAAATATGGAGTTGGATTTAAGTCATATAAGTTATTGGTTGGTTACTCCAATAAACTTGTGACACCATTGCCCTAGAGTATTTTTAAAGCTGGACAACATTGCAGATCAAAGGCTTTGTAGCTGGCTTTGTGTTTGCATTTCTCTATCCATGTTGTACATTGTATGATGTGGCCTACTCTTGTTGAATCCCAAGTATTTTGAGAGGAAGTATAATAATCAGTATAGCCATAAATATGATACTATCTCCAGAATAAAAGTTGGTATTAATTATATTCTAACATGCTAATGGATTTAAATAAGTTTTCAAACTGTTATTTGTTGGTTTAAACTTGTTAGGGAACAGTTTAGTATACAATATTAGGGACCACAAAGCTGCTTCTGAATAAGAATTCTGTTGTAAATACTATAAAACTTGGAAATTTTTATTGAGATATTATTTATACTAACAAAATTTGGAGAAAACTAAAATTGATAGATGATTTTATATGATGCACCCTTCTTCAATTTGATGTACATTACAAATAATAAAATTGTTGCTCAAATTTTTATAATACCTATGTCAAAAGTAACGTGTATTATATTTTTATAAAGGAAATTACACATTTAATATTTATATTCATGAAAATATTCATGTAGAGAAGAGCATATAACAACAAAGAACTGGGTTATAGGTAATCTCTTCATTTTTCTTTACCCTTCCCTTTCTTCTTTATTTCTTTCCCTTTCTTATTTTTATTCCCTAGAATATTATTGGAAATTTTTTACAAAGTAATAAAAATTATAATAAAAACTTTATTTTCTTAGATATTTCTTCTATGTTACCTTTATATTCTTAAACAGAATTTCTTTATTTTAAGAAATTGATGTCTAAACTTGAAAAGCTCTTTATTGTCCTTGGTTACTTCATGTAATCATAATATTTTATATGAATATGTGAATATGGGAAGACTAAATTTTTTCCTACAAGTATTTTAATTATATAATTTCTTTAGCTTTGCAACCATTTAAAAATATTTTTCAGCATTCTTCCATAAATCTTTGAGGACACATTCCAAAACTTCATATAGATACTAGAGATTAAGGCTAGTATCAAGCAATGTGTATAATGGACTCTCTTCTATATATAAATTGCTATATAAATGGTTAATTTTATATTAGATATAATAATATTAAAACAATGATAACACTATATTTAATAATAGTGAGAGGGACATTATATCCTTGTCTCTCAAAATACTCTTACTTCTCTGTAATCCTTCTTTATGTGATGATAGAGGATGGTATAGTACCTGTGAGAGGATCTCAAGCTACTATGTAAATGTTATTTCAGCAGAAGTATTTTATCATCATCCATAATATACACTAAACATCCAGAGCACATAGGGTGTGCACTATGCTGATTATCCTGTATGTCCAGAGTATCCCTTCTTTAGAGCTATTAAGTCCCATGTGGTTACTGCAAGGAACTCTGCTTTAGTTAAATGCAGATTGTTCATAGAAGTTGACAATCTGTTACTTGGTAACAACTAATAGACTTAGATCTTTTCTTACACATATAGCACAATATATATGAACATATGCATAAACTGTAAATAATAATTTAAAATTCTGGCTATACAGTTAAAGTCCTATGTGTCACTTTTACAGTATTTCCCTTTAAGTAGCATCTTTTTGTTTCATGATACAAAGCAAACATTACTAAAACCATGCAAATGACAGATTTGTACTATTTTCCTAGCATAAGAGCTAATGAAAATTAACTCAAGATATCCATAATTTTACTAAGATAAATGTGATGGTTTGAATGAAAATGACAGCCCTTTAGGCTCATGGATTTGGCTATTTGGCCGAGAGAGTGACATTATTAGGTGGTGTGGCTCTCTTGGAAGAAGTGTCCCTGTGAGTGGGCTTTGAGGTTTCAAATCCCATCCTAAGTATAGAGTCTCTTTTCCTGCTCCCCAGGGCTCCAGCAATAAAAAAAAGGACTAAGCCACTAAATATATTGCAAAACAACAAAGGTGTTATCTATTTTACTCTTTAATGTGTACTGTAAATGATAGTCTAAATCTCTCCACTGTGTCAACACCACTGCTGTGCTTCTCTCTCACTTCATAGGCAATGCTCCATTCTGCAGTTGTAGACTTCTTTATTTCTGATGTCAGATTCCCAAAGGGCACATTCTGTTCCAACAAAGGCCAGTTTATTCCAAATTATTTATCGTTCAGAATTGCTAGGTCATTCTGAGCTCTTCTTTTCTATATCTCATTTTTATATTGCTCCAATTACAAAGAGAACAATAAAAAGAAATTAATGAATATTTTATAGAGGACTTTTAATGCATACCTCAAAGCAGGGGGAAAATAGTTTCTAATTACAAAAGAGAAGTTTCTCTTTTCTTGAGATTCAGAATCATTGCCAAAAATATCATCCCATCACTTCAGGGTCTGCTCTATGGTATTTTGAGAAATATATTTTAATAAGAAAACATGAAAGTTTTTTTGATTTTGCTGTGTTTATCACAGCTTTTATTAAATAACTATGTTCAGTTAATAGTCTTTTCTCTCCAGCACCCATCACTTATATTTCTTTCAAAAGTATTTACAAAATATAAAAGATGACACTATAGACGTTGTAGGTTTTTGTTGTTCTTGAAACTGCACAATAATTAACACTCATCAAACATTTCCTTCTTATGCATCTCGATGAATTAAGGAGACATAGTGGAGAAAAGCTAATTCTTCAAGTGTGCTAAGGATTCATAGGAAGAGAGAAACAGAGATGAGAAAGATTCTGGGAAGTGGTAGCTTAATAGTTGGGAATAGGTGGTGGTTTCTATTAGGAGATAATCACTGTGGAGAGTCAGTCTTATATTTGTGAATAGAAGGTCTGAAAAGAGGGCAGGGAGTATTGGGTAAAGTAAGTGTCTAGGTGAAATCACAAAGCACGATGTGGCATATTAACCTGAAGGGTGCAGTGACTTCTCTTATGTTTTACTGCTCTAAAATTATTCACCTGCTAATGCACATGTTTAGTTACTTTCCAGGGGCTCAAATACTGAAATATTATAATATTTATTATATAGCTATGTATTTAATACATGGCTATGATGCACTTGTACATTTTTGTATGCTACATGATAGATTTATTAAAAGATAATACTGTGATAAAAGAAGATAGATTTAATGGATGTATTCTTGATCATTTTGGGTTAAACATATGTAAATAAAAATTTTCATTTTACTGATATGGTAAATTTTTCTTTGATGAGATATCTAAAGTTTATTTCCATATGTTCAAAATATTTATCTACTGATACAATTTTCTTAGTCTATTCTAGTTTTTAAAGTTTTATGAAGATATAATATAAACATTCAGTGTGTTCAATGGATTAGCTCTGATACATGTATGTATTTGTGTAAGAAATTATCATTGCTACTACCGCCCAAAAGAACACATTCATGATTCTAAGTTTGCCATTCTCTTGAGTAATTTCATTCATCTACCAAATTAACAATAAGTTTTCATTCTAGAATTTTAAAGCAAATAATTCATATATAAAGTGTATTTTCCTTCAAATCATTATAATTTTTTTATATTAAACCATTTAAGTCACTTGTGCATCGATAGGTTATTTACTTGAAAGCTTAAATTCTTTAAGCTATTTACTTTAATATGTGCTTTCAACCTGTGTATAGAATTTTAGATTATTGCAAAACTATATTCTATGAATACTTTATGAATATTTGTACATGATAATACTTTTGAGAAAATATTATATTTGGTAGTAGCATATAATTAATTTACATTGAAGTATCCAAAATTCTTTCCAAATACAGGCTAACATATCATGAGAAATCTACTTTCTCCTTTCATTTACCAGCTTTAGGTAGGGTGAAACTTCAGGGTCTTTTATCATTTGATTATAATTATTTATATTTGATTATATTATTTATATTTTATTATAGTTTTTCTCCTTTAGTGTGTTCTTAGCTATTCCTTGATTAATAAAATAAAACCTGATCATGTTTACTTTCCATTATAATCACTTGATAAGCTTTCATTTCAGAGTTTTAGTCATTCAGAATTTGTGGTCTTGCTTCATTATTGGGCACCTATACAAATACATACATATAAAATCTGTATGTATATATGCATATATGGGTTTATATATGCATGTATATGTACATGTGTATAATTGATATTTAATAACAAATCCTTAGAAGTTTTTCAAATCTCTGCTTTTTATTTTCAAGCTTTTTGTTTAGCAACAGAAATGGTTTTAGAGAAAATTAGATGAACTCTTATCATGCTATCACACATTTATATCTATCATGAGTTTGCTTTTGTGTTGAAAGAATTTCCCACTTTAATCAACAATCACTTTCTTCTATAGATTTGTGCTGCTCTGAATTCCTTTTAGGTCTATCACCCGTCTGAATTAATGGATGTATATGGTAAAAGTATTATCTCTCAATATTTATCATTATAAATTTATTTTATAACTAAATACTTCAGCAATATGTGTAGAAAAGTTCTTCTTTGATTATATTCTATCATTGAGCTCAATTAGTTATACATGTAAGTTATTTCTAGATTATATCATCTTTTTACCCTTTAATCTGTCTGGGTATCTGCAGGAGAGAGTACACCAATCTGACTCCTTGGGTATTCACACTCAACATTACTTGTTTGCAAAACCTTCAGAAACTCTACTTTCTTGGCACTTTCATATACTTTAGACAGGGCTTACAGAGTTGTAGAAAAAAATGCCTGCCGTGATTGTGATTGAGTTTGTGTTGAATCTTATCTGTAGATAAGTCTGGGAAGAAGTGATAGCTTTAAATTTTTTGTATCTTTTAATCTAATTCTATAACTTATTATGAACTTTCTTTTAATATTTACTATAATTTTTTGATATTAAAATATTCAACATTTCTACCTTCCCCTTTTTCCCTTTAAATCCTTCTATATATCTCCATTGGTTTTCAAGTTCATGGCCTCTTTCTTTCAGTAAGTGTTATTGTATGCATATATGTATATGGACTCACACATATATTTCCAGAAATAATATACTCACTCACATATTTTTAGGGATTACTGGTACTGATCAATCAATATGTGTGGTTTTCTCCAAGGAAGACTGACTTTCTTGTTGGGGCCCAAAAGACCCTGGCATCTCAGTCTCCATTTTGTCCCTGGGTTTGTCCCTGTCTTTGTGGTTTGTAGCCTTATAAGCCCTTTGTTTCCCTAGAGTAAACCGAGACTTGAACAGAATTTTTTGTCATCTCCTTATTTTGTGTCTCTTGATCCCAGTTTCTCATTGTTGCTCCCTTCCCTCGAGAACCCTGTTGTTTAAGTCCTGCAGATCGGGGCACTTTCCAAGTCTCTTAGTTGTCTGCTAGCTGATGCCTCATGGGTTTTTTCTTGTCCACATTGCATGTCCATTGGTGTCATCCCTCTCATAACTCATAACTCATCAAGGAGATGTCTCTTTGCAGCATATAAAGAACATTACAGGAAAATACAATTGAAAATGCAGAATTATGGATCCCAGTGCCAATGAATACATCTATGAAACATTCTCACAAACTAGGCTCAGGGAACATTATGGAAGACCTGGGATGAAAACTATAAGAGCCAGAGTTTGCTGTGAGATCATGTCCCCTTTTATTTTTTACTTTTTGATATTTACTGTATATTTTAGACTTCTTAGTGCACGTCTTCTCCATTTTTATCCTATTGTAATTAGGCATGTTCCAGGTACATTGATTTCTGGCTAAATATTATAGTACATGGAAATGTGATTGACTTTGGTATATTTTCCTTGTAATTATCAAATTTTATTAACTTCTTTTAGTATACCTAGAAGACTTGAGTATTTCAGTCAATTTTTAGATAAATTGTCATATTTTCTAAGAAAGAAATCAATTTTTTTCTTCCATTCTGATGTATGTTTATTTAAAAATTCTTTTTCCGGAGTTGCGATAGATTTTGGTGTCACCACAGAACTGTAGCACCATAGTTAGCAAAGCAAACTATTCACAGAGTACAATTACATCCTATACTGAGGTCCACAAATATATACTAACTCAATTCATAATGAATTTTGAAATCATATATTTTATAATTGTACTAAATGGTATATGCTTCTATGTGCATCCTCAGTTTTGCTCAATCCTCTCTCCTCCTCTTCCTGCTCCTGTGTTACTTCACCCTCATACCTGCTCAAGCTTCTTAACCACTAATATGTCCCACCATACTGTCATGTTCTGTCTTAGTTACTTTTCTTTTGCTGTGACAAAACACCATTAACAAGAATATTTATCAGCTACAACACTCAAAGGGAGCCTGACTCCCAGGTGCTCTGAAAAGCCCAGGATCACATTCCACAGCATCCAGAGGAAGCTCAACTTCTAGGTGCTCTTACACACCCAGGATCACAGGATCACAGGATCATAGAGGAAACTGGAATTCTAGGAGATTGGACACAACCAGTATCACTGGAGCTCCAACGCACTCAAGATCACATCTGAAACCACAACATTTTCCCCAACATCTTGCTTGACCGGGACCACCACAGGAACCAGGGAAACATAAACCCTTGCCCAGCCAGAGGTACAAGTTCCTTTCAGCCAGCACCTGTGCCCAGAGCAGACCCAGACCTCTGGCTACCCACCCACTACTGCAAAACCCAGAGAAAGCTTGACTCCCAGGAGCTATGATACAACAGGATCTCAAAGTTTGGTCACACTAGGATTTCAGGATCCCAGAGGCAGCTGGACTCCCACCCAGAATCCCAGAATCAAAGGAACACAGAGACAGCTCTACTTTGAAAAGTACTGGCAAGAGGCAAGCACAAGAACACAAGCAACAGAAATGAAGGCTACTTGGCATCATCAGAACCCAGTTCTCCCACTACAGCAAGTCCTAGATACTCCCAAAACACCAGAAAGGCTTTGATTTAAAAGCACATCTCATGATAATGATAGAGGACTTTAAGAAGGACATAAATAACTCCATTAAAGAAATACAGGAGAACATAAGTAAACAGGTAGAAAGAGGAAACACAAATATCCCTTAAAGAATTACAGGAAAACACAAACAAATAGGTGAAGGAATTGTGCAAAACCAGCCAGGATCTGTTTTCAACAATAAAACAACTTCTGGGGGAAGTCACCATCCTTGATGTTTCCAAGCTGTATTATAGAGCAATAGTGATAAAAACTGTATGGTATTAGTACAAATATAGGCAGGTAGATCCATGGAATAGAATTGAAGACTCAGAAAGAACCCACAGACCTATGGTCACTTGATCTTTGACAAAAGAGCTAAAACCATCCAGTGGAATAAAGACAGTATTTTCAACAAATGGTGCTGGATCAACTGGTAGTCAGCATGTGGAAGAGTGCAGACCAATCAATACTTATCTCATTGTAAAAAGCTCAAATCCAAGTGGATAAAGGACCTTAACATAAAACCAGATATACTGAAACTAATAGAATAGAGAGTGGGAAAGAGCCTCGAACAAATGGGCACTGGGAAAATTGTCCTTAACAGAACATCAATTGCTTATTCTCTAAGATCTATAACAGGGGCCGGGCAGTGGTGGGGCATGCCTTTAATCCCAGCACTTGGGAGGCAGAGGCAGGCAGATTTCTGAGTTCAAGGCCAGCCTGGTCTGCAGAGTGAGTTCTAGAACAGCCAGGGCTACACAGAGAAACCCTGTCTTGAAAAACGGGGAAAAAAAGAAGTTAGACTCTAGAGAACCAAATAACCCTATTAAAAATGGGGTACAAGCTAAACAAAGAATCCTCACCTGAGGAATATCAAATGGCCAAGAAGCACCTAAAGAAATGTTCAACATCCTTAGTCAACATGGAAATGCCAACCAAAACAACCCTGAGTTTCTACCTCACACAGTCAGAATGGCTAAGGTCAAAAACTCAGGTGTCAGCAGATGCTGGGGAGGAAGTGGAGGAATAGGAACACTCCTCCATTGTTAGTGGGATTGCAAGCTGGTTCAACCACTCTGGAAATCAGTCTGGAAGTTCCTCAGACAATTGGAGATAGTACTACCTGAGGACCGAGCTATACCACTCTTGGGCATATACCCAGAAGATGCTCTAACATGTAATAAGTACATATGCTCCACTATGTTCATTGCAGCATTGTTTGTAATAGCTAGAAACTGGAAAGAAACCAGATGTCCTTCAACAGAAGAATGAATACAGAAAATGTTGTACATTTACACAATGGAGTACTACTCAGCTATTAAAAACAATGAATTGATGAAATTCTTAGCAAATGGATGGGACTAGAAAGTAACTAATCACAAAAGAACACACATGGTATTTACTCACTGATAAGTGGATATTAGCCCAAAACCTCAGAATACTGAAGATACAATTCCCAAACCACATGAAGTTCATGAAGAAGGGAGACAAAAGTGGATGCTCCAGTTCTTCTTAGAAGTGGGGACAAAATACTCACTGGCAGAAATACGGAGACAAAGTGTGGAGCAGAGACTGACAGAAAGGCCATGCAGAGACTGTTCTACCTGGGGATCCATCCTAGACAAAACACCAACCCCAGACACTATTGAGGATGCCAAGAAGTGTTTGCTGACAGTAGCCTTACAGGAACCTTATTTAGCTGTCTCTTGAGAGGCTTTGCCAGAACCTGACAAATACAGAAGCAGATGCTCTTCCATCCACTGAACTTTGCATAGGGTTCCCAATGGAGGAGTTAGAGAAAGAACTGATGGAGCTGAAGAGGTTTGCATCCCCATAGGAAAAACAATATCAACCAACCAGACCCTCCAGAGGTCCCAGAGACTAAACCATCAACCAAAGAGTACACATGGAGGGACCCATGGCTCCAGCCTCATATGTAGCGGCCTCATATGTATGGTGGCCTTGTTGGACATCAATGAGAGGAGAGGCCCTTGGTCCTATGGAGGCTTGATGCCCCAGTGTAGGGAAATTCCAGGGTGGGGAGGCAGGAGTGGATGGGTAGGTGGGGAAGCACCCTCATAGAAGCAGGGAAAAGGGGGATGTGATAGGAGGATTCTGGAGGGAAATAAGGAAAGGGGATAACATTTCAAATGTAAATAAATAAAATATCCAATTAAAAGAAGAAAACTTATCAGAAGAAAGCACTTAATTGAGCTTTCAGATGGTGGGAGTCTATGATGGTGGAACAAATACATGGCAGCAGGAACATCTGAGAGCTCACATCTTGACTCACAACTGAAAGACAGAGGGTACTGAAAATCATAGTCATGGGAGTTTTTTGAAACCTCAAAGTCCACTCCCAGTGACATATCTCCTCCAATAAGGGCATTCTTCCTAATCCTTCCCAAACAGCTCCCTGAACAGGTGAATGACTGTTCAAATATAGAAGCCTTTGTAGGTCATTCTCTTTCAATCCACAACATGTTTCTTCTGTTCTGTTCTTATACTATGAGATAGTCCCCAAACTTGTCTAATGAATCCTCATAGTTTAAAGGCACTCTTAATTATTTTTATTAATCTGAGAATTTAAACCTAGAAGCTGTCTATGAAAGATAAAATGGCCGGGAGTGGTGGCGCACGCCTTTAATCCCAGCACTTGGGAGGCAGAGGCAGGCGGATTTCTGAGTTCGAGGCCAGCCTGGTCTACAGAGTGAGGTCCAGGACAGCCAGGGCTATACAGAGAAACCCTGTCTCAAAAAAAAAAAAAAAAAAAAAAAAAAAAAAAAAAAAAAAAAAAAAAAAAAAGAAAGATAAAATGTTACATTTGTCTTCCTGGGCCAGGTTTATCTTACCCAATGCATGATTGGACAATTACATCCAATTTCCTGAAATTATCAGAATTTCATTTTTTAAGTTGAATAAGATTGCACTGTGTATTTGCATGAGAATTTTTTATCCATTCATCAGTTGATTGATGTCTGGATTGTTTTATTTGTCTGGATATTGTGAACAGAGCAGCAAAGAAACACGAATGTCTTAGTATCTCTGTAGTAGTATCAATAGCCTCTGGCAAAGACAGCAGGAGAAATTTACTGCTCGATCCACTAGAATACTAATGAGAGCAGCTCATTCAATCAAGGTTGGAATGAAGAGCCTTTTGGGCCTGCCTTCTTTGCAGACAGGGTGAAACCAAATTCTATAAAGGTGACATGCATATTTACTGTACTGTTGTGTAGTGTCTGCAGGCCTGTCACCAATGCCATCCAAGCCTTTTTGGAAAGACTCTTTTTTCCAAGTCACTGAGCATCACCTAGTAATTGAAACAAAAGCCAAGACAGATAAAGTGCTAGAAGAAACATCACTCCACCCTGTGGATCCTGGCACAATTATGGGCATATATTCACTAGACAGGAACAGTTGGCTGCAGGAATACAGCTTAACATAGATCCCTTTTAGCTGGACAACAGGATGTAGAGCAGTATGTGTGTTGAGAAGAGTAACTGAGGGCCATATGGAAATCTGATCTGTGACAATCTATATAGGCACAAGTGCTGTAATCAGACTTCTGTATATAAAAAAGGCCAAGTATGGAAAGGACAACTAACAAATGCCTGATTGGTCCCAGTGTGGAGAGCAGATGGGAAAAAATACATGTGTTCATTAGCAGTCAGTGATCCTGATAGTGTTCCATATGTATTCCTACAGCCCGTTTTATCTTCCTGAAAATCAAGAGGCAGACGTACTAACTAAACAAGAACTATCTGCGGTTAGGTGACTCTGGAAGCTCCTTACTAGGCTCATATAAACTCATACCAAGGCTGGAAGATAGAAAAGACTGTTGGTACACATGTAAAATATTCTAGTATTTTACGAACTATCCAAATATATGAGGCACATTCCCAATTACAGAATCCACAGGTAGACATAGTAATTAATCAACTGTATTAGTCAACCTGTCTCATGTAGGATTGGCAGGTGGACTGCATTAGTCACATGACTGTCTTTGAAGGATACAAATATGCTTCACTTGTGCAAAAGTACCTCAGATCTCTTAGACATATATTCATAAAACTTAAAAACAGGTAAAGCCACCATCAAGAGTTGCCTTCAGTAGATATACCCTATGAGTTTTT
>NW_022196909.1:55987781-56016028 GCF_008632895.1 Mastomys coucha | reverse complement strand
CCTCAAACTGAAAAGGATATTTTTACTGCAATTGGATATATGAACAACATGTTAAGATCCTATTGATGATGATACCATATGCTTTGGGATAAGATCATACATAAATAATGCTGGATAGAATTGAAAGTCCCATCCATATTGACTGGTATTTATAGTGCCAAAAAGTATTATGCTGGTTATAAGGAGAGAGTGTTGCCAACAGTGCTGTGATCCCATGGACCACACGTGCTAGAGTACTACCATGAGAAGAAATGTGTATTAAATGATACAACAGTGGAATTTCTGTTTTTGGTGCAGCCAAACCCAGTAGATTTATGGCACAGCCTAAAAGAAAGAAAGGACATATGGTACTGTTAATCAGAACAAAAGCCTGAAGCTGAAGAGGCCATAAACCCCAGTAGGGAGACCACTGTTATCTTTTTTGTGTGATGAGTTTTTGCTTATCAAATGGCCTTTTGAAAAATCTGTGGTTTCCTCTTCGTATTACTTCTGTTGTCAGTCTCAATTTGTCACAGATGTATATTCTTACTTGCAATGGGAGGTGAACTAAGAAACTTACGGTCATATTTCTGAGATAAGTGACTGTTGCTTAACTGATAAGTGGCAAAGTACTCATTCACAGATGGAAGTAAATAATTAGTCATCTATATCACCCTCTGCTGGAGACAGGGAACATCACTGAAGAAGGGAAGGAGGAATGTATCAGGCAAGGGCGAAGATAAGTTTTTATGTAGCTATTTTCTACAAAATGAAATATTTCATTATGACTCAGGAAGTAAACAACACACAAGTAACAGGTAGCTTTTAAGATTCATAAAGTTTATTCCTAGGATTATAAAAGTAATAAACACTTGAAGAGAAAGGAGGCTTTATAGGAAGTTGGTCCCCTTACAAGTTCTATAGGTGTCTCCAGGAATTCACATTTCTTGAGTTATTATATATATTGTGTTATATCAGTGATATAGACTTCCATGTGTCATTGATTTTACATGAGTTACTAATGTAATCCTTACTCACCCATCAATGTAATCCTAATAAACTCTATAAGTACTATAGATTCACTAAGATAGATTTGGGTAGAATAATTTCTTTGGTCTATTGTCAGTTTTCTATCTGAGAATAAGCAAATATTTCTTCACATTGCCCCAGGAAAGTTACATTACCTTTGTGTAATCACTTCAAATTTCTGTGATCCCATGTAAAATTCATTCCAGCAGAACTACCAGCTAAAAGTCTCAGGTAAACACACCTTCCCAAAAAAGAGTGAAAAACAATCAATCTGTAGATTTTTCACATCAAATGAGTTGACAGTAGTTATAGGATACTTACTCAAATATAAAAATAGAATAATTTTTAGCTCATAAATATTTCAAAAGGCATAGGAAATTAAGATCACTCTCAAACAAGTCACATCAGTTGATCATAGAAACTAGTTCTCCAAAGTATAAAAACAGTGTTTATAGCTGAACATTAGTTCTCTACTGAAAACAGTTCAGATAAGAGCAGAGAAGAGTAGTGGGGAAGTTTCTTATAGGTAATATTAGAAAGATAGGGATTTTAAATAACCTGATCTATTTCATTGCTTGGATTAGTCAGCAGTTAGAGAAGACAATAAAATGAAGACAACAAAATGTACAAACTAAGCAGATAATAAAGAGATAATTATCAAATGAATATGTGCATATAGTGTATATATGTATATGTATATATATATAGCTATAGTTATAATATATATTAGAATGCATCAGAATTTTGGAAATGCAAGACAGGAGCTGTTACAGGTAGTATTGATGGTTGTCAACTTGAAGAGATTCAGAATTACCACAGAAACAAATCTCTGAGTCTCTCTGTGAGGGACTAAATGTGTATGGTTCTATTCTATGGGCTGAGTTTCTGAAGTGAACATAAAAGAGAAAACAAGTGGATCATAATCACTTAGGCCTTTGTGTACGCTAAGTGTACAGAAAATGTGACCAGCCATCTCTGATTGCCATGCCTATATAACCATGATGGACCGGATTCTTTGGAAATATTAGCCAAAATAAACCCTTTCTTCTTTAAACTGTTGTTATCAAGTGTCCTGTCTCAGCAAAGTGACCAGCAAGTGACATCAAGTGACAATAAAGCTGCTGTCAATGACAACTGTGCCAGCCATTTCATACCTACCTTGAAACAATTAGTAAATAAGCCACTGTAGCAGATATGGATGGAAAGATTCAACAATGATTAAGCATTTGTAGTAAAGAATAGCAACCTTTCTTCAAACTAAGGCCACTATAACTAATAACTTCTACTAATAAAATTTATTACATTCCTAGCTTCACTTAGACATGACACTTTAGCTTATGTTCTAATGTCATTGTCTTGCTGGGGCATTCTTCTTCTTTGTCATGTTTCTCTACACAACACTTCCTCCTGAAAACTGAGTGTATAAAGAGTCTACAGAGTTTTAAAAATAAAAAATAAAAATAAATAAAATAAAAACAGTTTTAGTTTGTAATACTGAGACAGATTGGAAAACAGAATTGAAATCACCAAGTTATGTACAGGGTGAAAATATAATATACAAGAGAGTATTCATGTACTTGATACTCAAAGTTCTTTGGAAATCTGTATTTTATTTTTTATATTTTGTGATATGCTTCTGTGTGTCTCCAACAGAGATAATCCTGACAAAATATACTTGCACTATAGATGATACGTGGTAAGGGATGTTGCTGGTATCTCAATGTTATCAGCAGTGTGACAACAGCATATAAGTCACCAGCTCTTAGAAACATGGAAAAATAAAATGTCAGGTTTTGCTTCTAAAAAAGATAAGAATACATTATGTGTCAGAAAGAAAACCAAGGAAAAATTCAGTATGTCATTTTTTTTCTAAATTGAATTACTAAATTAATTAGAATTCTCCCAGAACTGAACAAACTTGTCTAATATTTATAATAAGGTTTTTACTACTCCCCAAGAAATTGCACAAATCTTTCAACATAATTTAAGGATGGCTTCACATAGAAGTCATGCTCTCATTTTGAGAACTGGAACTAAGCCAAACTCCTTCCTCCAGGGTAGAAAGGCAGCATGATTACACATACAGAATACTAGACTTCCATGTCTGCATTTAACAGGCATACTTAGACTTGAAAGTAGAAGCTGCTCTTTTCTATCAGAACAACACATTGAACACAGAAAAATAGCACTTTGAACTAAATGTAGAAAAAATAAAGAAGCTAACTAAAACTAATTAACTGTCAGTATTCAAAGAAAAGAGAGATAGCAGAGAGAGACACAGAGAGAGAGACACAGAGAGAGAGAGAAAGAGAGAGAGAGAGAAAGAGAGAGAAAGAGACTAGGTGAAGAGGAAGGGGGGAAGAGAGAGGGAGAAAAAAGACTTGCTGAGAGTGAACAGAAGGACGTTACTGTCAGTATCCAAAGAAAGACAGAGGACATCAGGACTTAACTGTAAGTATTCAAAGAAAGAAAGAGAGAAAGAGAGAGAGAGAGAGGACTTGTTTAGAGTGGTATTGAGAGGGAAAAATCAGAAATCATTAAATGTATTTTATCACTACTAAGCTGATACAGTATAAAAGTGCAGGTGGAAAGAAAAATCTATAAAATATTTCAGGTAGGGTGTGAAAAATGTCATAATTCTATAGAATTAGAGCCAAGAAGAGTCAATAAGCAAAACAAAAATTATCCTGGGAATGATCACACATCTAGAAAACAGGTCAGAAGACATCTGAGGAGTCGTTTTAAAATGTTTCTTCTCCTTTGAATGCTCATCATCACCAATACATTTTGCTACATGATAATCTGTAAATGAAAGTCATTCTTGCACTATAAGTAAAATTGATGATTTACATATAAAATATTAATTATAGTGCATAACATTTTATTCTTGTTTAAACAAACTGACTTCCCATAAACACTTCTCAGTTCCCAGTTCTATGTCTTAACATTCCTTTTAGGCTCTGCCCACAGTTACCTAGTAACAGCCAGGTAGGCCTGGCTTGCCATAAATGGGACTGTTTGGCTTCTCTTTGCTTTCTCTGCTCCTTTTCTCTCTGACTCTCATCTCTGTCTGACTCCTTTCTCCATATTTCCCCTTCTCTTTGCCCCTTTCTCTCTATGTGTTCTTGTCCAGCCTCTTTTCTGTTTCTCTCTTTTTCTTTCTCTCTTTTTCTTCCCTCTCTTTCTCTGCCTCTATTCCCTTCTCAACCCCCCTTCCCATGCCCCCAAATAAATTCTATCTATACTATACCTGCTTTTACCTTGGGGTAGCTGGTTGCCTCAACATGAAACTGCTGAGACCCCCCTCCCATTGTACCATATTCCACTCTATAAAGCATATCTTAGATTTTATAGAACATATCACTATGTATCTCAATGAACTTCCGTACAGTTTGGAGAACCATTCTAAATTGTGTATATTCTCAAGGTATAATGAGCATAGAATGTCTTCAGCATATCCGTATAGGAAAATGTTTCCATTCTTTTTGTTATTTGATCTCATTCCATTTAGGATCACCAAATTCCCCATACCATCTCAGTTGTACAAACTGCTGTAAGATGGTTGAAGTAGTAAAGGGAGAAAAAAAAACACAAACAAACAAACAAAAACCAAGGGGCATCAAGTCCTAAGTTTAGTTCAGTCATGGACATTTCTCTAAAATAGATGTCGACAAAATAAGATGACCTACCCAAAACAAAGAATAAATAACTCTAGGTTGGGGGGTAAGAGCTTTCAGCCTACCATATTCTGGTAGTATGTATTTAAGGAAAAATTTTTAGAAAACTCTCCTTGTATTTATTTTCATAATATCTATCAATTATCACATTACTATATCTATCATACAACATGTATGGCTAAGACCAACTTAAGCTTCTAAGATGTATACCAAAGATCAAATTCTTTTATGCCACTACTATTAGAAAAGACAGGAGAACTTAGCTGCTCAAGAGCTACTCAAGTGCATGCACAGAAACTTTACTACATTCATTTTCTAAATCTACCAAAGGGACATAATGTAATGTAGTTATTTGGAAACATTTTCAAGAAGACGATATAGTTGTAAGGTTTCTACTGACTGGTTATTTTTAGATTATATTATAATTATATAACTTGTCCCTTTCATCTCCTCCCTGGAAGCCCTCCACTGTACCTCACCGTGCCCTATTTGTTTTGTATTATTTTGCAAATTGCTCGAAAACTTTTCTGAAAGTACACTGTTTTGTGATGTTAATTCTCTATGCTTAGTCTGGATAATTTAACTGGAAATTTAATTTTTAAAGATTTTTTTTATATCTTTTCAATGTGTCAGAATAAACGCATTGTGCAACTTGTCCCTTCTGGCAGCAAATCCTTAGTTTTAAGAGCAGATGAGTAAACTCAGCTTTGAGTTTGCAGACAAAAGAGTAATGTTCCACAAGGTTGAAACCTAGCAAAATCTGGAAGAAGAAAAAAATATGAAGCTTTATTTGAGTCATATTTATCATTTTTTTTGCTTAAATTCTTACTTGTTTATTTATTTATTTCCATTATAAAATGCTGCCCCTGCTCCTGGTCCCTCCTCACAGAGTCCCTCCTCCCATTCCCCTTCCTCTTCTCCTCTGAGAAGGTACCCTCCCCTAGGTGTCCCTCAACCCTGATACATCAAGTCTTGGCAGGATTCTGCATATCCTCTTTCACTGAGGCCAGACAAGGTAGCCCTGTTGGGGAACAGATTCCACAGTCAGGTTACAGCTTTAGGGACATCCCCTACTTCAGTTGTTGAGGGACCCATATGGAGACTGAGCTACATGTCTGCTACATATGTTCAGGGGACCTTGGTCCAGCCTGTGAATGCTCTATGATTGGTCGTTCAGTCTCTGAGAGCTCCCAGGAGTCCAGGTTACTTGACTCTGTTGGTCTTCCCTTTGAGTTCCTGTCCCCTTCAGGGCCTGCAATCCTTCTCCCAACTCTACCACAAGAGTCCCTGACCTCCATTCAGTGTTTGTGGATATCTAGGTCCATTTTAGTCAGCTTCTGAGTAGAGTCTCCCATAGGACAGTCATGCTAGGCTCCTGTCTGCAAACACTACAGATCAGGGATTGGTGCTTGCCCATGTGATAGGTCTCAAGTTGGGCAAGTTATTGGATGGCCATTCCTTCAGTCTCTGCTCCATCTTTGTTCCTTGATAGATTATTATATCAATGGAGTAAGGTGATAACATAAGTTACTTCAAGAGAAAGCACAAAAGTTAATAAAGCTTTAATTTAGAAAATATTTAAAAATAGTGGTAAGAACCATCTAATGTTTCCTTGAGGAAAAATTACCAGCCTAAACTTATTCAAGTAAAATACACTTTCTGTAAAAATATGATGTGTGAATCATCAATGTACATACTAATTAAATAAGTAAACTCTTATTGAGTAACTTATACTGTATGCAAAGTCAGTTAATATAAATGTAATTAATGAAATTTATTTCTCCACACACACCAATGTCAGGGAAACTTACTTGCATTAAATTCTGTGTAAACTGTATCCTCTAGGATGTGTCTACCATTTTCACTGTTTCAGGTGATTTAGCAAATGGGAGTACATGATTTGTAGTCAGTATAAAGTAATGGAGAGTGTCTATGTGTTTCCTGTTTTCCTTGGTCTCCTAGTGATTCATAGCATCCTTGGCAATAGCCCATAAAGGTATCTTCCTTTCTTGCTGGGAAACTTCCACATTGTGACTCATTGCTCAACGTTAGACTTCAGATCAGTATGTGCCCTCCAATTCCAGATATTATATAAATTCCCTGCTTATGCCAATTTCAGAGCTACTTCACCATTTTAAAAATTTGGCTGATACCTCTTCCATTTCCTGTGTAATGTCAAAACTGAACCACTTTATTGAATTCAGTAGTTAAAACTTCACTCAGGGGCTTCATGACTACACTCATGCCGAAGTAGCAGTTGCCATACTTTTGTTAGATGTTGCATAGATTTTCCCGAGGAAAGACATTTATTTGTAGAACTGTAATTCTACTAGACTTTGGAAAATATTTAATGTATAACTTCTGTCTTTGGCAGATTGTATATTACAGAAAGCTCAAGGAAGAAGATAAAACTTTAGACCAGAGGTTTTGAGAAGGCAGCTATACAAACAGTACTTTGTAAACCTAGCAGCAATCAAGTGTTATCAAGGGTGTCCTAGAAGTAAAAATCCAAGAATAAAAGTATTTGAAATGTAAGTATTTGAGGAACTGAGAGGAGGGTGACAATCAGGATATAATGTGAATTTTAAAAACTGAAAACAAATATAAACTATATTGTAGAACACTGACCAGAAATAAACACATGTTAGGGAAAGGCATGTCTTTCCATATATTATAGAGCAAGATATTATCAATAAATAATTTAAAACTATCCTTTGGGTGCCTTTACAAATCAACAAGTTTTTTTCAGTTCATAAATTAAATATGTATATGTGCAAAAATACATATAAATATAATATATCCATATATTCACACACACACACACACACAGACACACACACACATGCTAAAAATTCACAATTAAGCCCAAAAAGTCTCTTGATTAATATTCTGGATAAAGTCTACTATTAATAAATAAATCTTTACATGAGAGTCCTCTTCTTGTATAAGAATTACATGTGGAGGTCAACAAGAGAAGTTTTTTTTTTACTTAAACACAATAATTTTTAAACTTAGATTGATGAATTTCTGACTTAAAAAACATTTCATTAAATGTCAAAGAAATCACAATTTAATTCAATGTGTTTCAAAGCAGTTGTTTAATTTTAATGATGGATGTTTTTAGTAAATTACCCTGAAATACTCCTTTGGAAAAAATCAGATATTTATATTGCATCATTTGTATAGTAAATTACTAATAAAATAAGATTTTAGATATTAGAAAAATATAACTTAAATATTGGTTTATTTTTTTTTTAAAGTTACAAGAATTTATGCCTAAAAACAAGAAAAGCTGTTCTTATCCTTGGGATAAAATCAAAGATCTTAGTCACAGCCAGTATTAAAGCAGCAAAATAAAACAAAGTCATAATTGATTGAGAATAACTAGATTGAATAGTGAACAAATAAAGATACACTTATTCTATAGTTATTTCATATTCATTATAAAGATAAAGCAATCTGAACTGCTGAAATGATGATTCCCAAAGAATATTTATGGAGTGAAATAGTGCATAAAAAGTTAACAATACCTGGTCATTTAAAAGGAAATCTGAAACTACCTGGAGTCGCTCTCAGAACCCTTTAGAGAAGCTTCTTTGTTCAGTGGAAGACAGTTAGCCCAGAAATTCACAACAGGTCAAACTGCAGAGAGTAAGAATCTGGAAACAGCTCAGACAGAAATGGAACTTCTGCGTTAATCCCTGTTCTTCAAGCTTAAGATCCATTGAAGAGGACTAAGCAGGAAGACTTGTAAGAGCCAGAGGTCAGAAGAACTGGGGCAAAGGATGTCTTTTAGAAATGACAGGACCACTGCATTTATGAACTCCCAACAGGTGGATAGCTGCACAAAAGCTGCTTTCTTTTGTAATTTGAAGAATATAATACAATTATATCACTTCTCCTTCACTTTCCTCCTCTAATCTCTCCTATATACTTACTTTTTTTTTTTTTAAATCTGTGGCATTCTTTTAAAATTAACTGCAGTTACATGCCTATATGCACAATGTATGTTTGTGTATATAACCTTCTCAGTTTATATAATAGTACTCATGTGTATGTTTTCAGGACTCATCAGTTATTATTGTATAACCAGTCTGTTTTCCCTTAAGAAGACTATTTATCCAACTCTCAACATTCCTTTGTTGCCTTTAGTTATTAGGATAGGGTTGAGGGCTCTTCGTCTTCCTCCTGTTCAATTTCACATGCCTATTGGTGTCATCTCATTAGTCAGCTCATGGTTGAAGAGTCCTGTTAGTGAGACTTTATGATCATGACTACTAATAAAGAAAACAATTGTAATAAAAAGTCCATAGGACATGAAATTGGGAGAGCTTGGGATATGCAGAGTTGGATCCAGGAGGAGTCAGAGGGAAAAAATGGGGAAATATGTTCAAAATGCATTCTTTGCATGCCTGCATTCAGTTCTACAAAAAGTGATAAAATGCTATATTAAAACTGTATAATGATACATGCTCACAGAAACAGATAAATGGGCAGCAGAAAGGCTATAATGAACTAAATCAGTCTTATTAAATGAAATGAAAATGGATCATGGGGGGGACTGGAGAAACATCTCAGCAGTTAAGAGCACTGGTTGCTTTTCTAGAGGACCCAGGTTGAATTGCAGCAGCCAAATGGTGGCTCAGAGCTATCTCTAACTCCAATTCCAAGGGATCCGACCTCCTTTTCTGATCTCCATGGGTATCAGTCACACAAGTAGTGCACAAACACACATGCAGGCAAAACATCCACACACATAAACTAATAAAGTAAAATAAAACAAGACTGTTGTATGTGTGCTTGCCAGTTCCATTCAAAAACATGAAGGAAACATTATATAATTCTATAAGTAGGTTATTGTCAACTATCCTTAGATATACTAAAAGACTCAGACTAAAGTGAGAGAAATAAACTGCCCTGTAAAACATCCTACAGCCTAGAATGGTAGAGTTCAGGATCAACAACTTTAATAAGGTTTTGACATTCTCTGAATGCTACAAACCTTCCTTAATTGGGCTAACCTTTGACTTGCATCACCAGAATTTACAGTTTCTTCCTGAAGTCTGTAATCCCTTCTGACCTTTGTTCTCTTCTCTAAACCAAAAAGGTCTAGAGGACGAAGGAAATACAGCAGTGAGTAACTCTTCCTTCCCTTCCTGAACTTTACTGTACCCAAAGTTTTTCATTTTTTTGACAATAATACTCTGTGTCTGTTGCGACCTCCTTGACCAGCAAGAATGATGCAACCCGAGAGCTCTTCCTTAAGCAGTTTACTCAGGAGCCTTGTTGACCCCCGGGGCAACACCCTACACCCTTAAATGCTCTATACTGAGCCTATCCCATTGGGCCACATAGTGAGTGCAGACAGGCCACCAGAAAGCGAAAGTGAGCCAAGCTAGCAAGCACAGCTAAATAAGGACTTGTTTAAGAGAGCGCCCCCTTGCTGGAAGGCAAAACCAGGTGCCATCTTGGGGTGTGGCTCTAGCGGCTCTCCACCTGTGTCCACCTCTCTCCCAGGAAGCCCAAGTCTTGTTCTCAAAACTTTTGACTCACAAAAATGACTCAAAAAACTGGGAACCAATTTTCATCACTGCTAAAATTTATTTGAGTAAAGGAAGATAGATGAGATTCAGTAAAGAGAAAAGGCCAATAAAATACATTTTAAAATTCAAAATCAGCGTCTGGTTATCCTGTCCCAGTGGACTCAGCCAGACAGTAATGAATTTCTCCAGCAATCTCATGTGACAGCTCTTAGATATCAACCAGTCATGGCATATCAAGTTGCAGTAAGGTTAAGTACATATTCTTCTAGTAAGACTAGACAAGGCAGGCAGGTTAGGATCCAAAAGCAGTCAATGTAGTCAGAGACACCCCCTGCTCCTACTTTAGGAGTCCCACATGAAGATCCAGCTGCACAACTGTTACATATGTGTAGAGAGCCTATGTTCATCTCCTGCATGCAACTCATCCTCGGTCTGGTCCTATCACCTTCTTACACCCTCAACTCTGTGTTGTCTCTCTTAAACTCAAATATAAAATCATGGCATCCAGTTCATATTGGTTAGCCATTCCTAAGTGTGGTTCCTGCCCTGGATGTGATTAATATTCCCAGTGGCACTCTTTTTTGAAGAAAACTGACTTTCTGTCTCCCCAGAGCTAGCAACTGTGAGTAGGTTTTTGATGAGTGGTAGAACTTTGTGCCTATTTCTTCTCCATACTTGGTTTTGTTTTTTTTTCTTGCCATCACACTTACTCTGGGTTTTTATTATTCATCTACCCTATGGGAGTAAGAATTCTGTTTCCCTTGTGAATCTTTGGGGGAGGGTGAGAGAGAGCTGAGAAAAATCTCCTATTCTCTGTATGTTGTCCAGCTGTGAGTTCCTATGTTACACTTTTAATCTTTGATAATTCTATACATAAATATAATGTATCACAATTATGTTTACTCTCTCTTCCCTTCATCAATTTCTCCCCTACTCCTGCTGTGAACTCCCCAGCATAGCTATTTATATTATGTATAGATATATGCATGTGTGTATATATGTATGTATGTATGTATGTATTAACTTATTTATTGTTGTTTTATTTTTTATAATCCAATAAGTCTAATTACTGCTCACTTTATGTGTAGCTGAAGGGGGCATTCTTTAGGCCATTAGCAACCTACCAGTAGCCACATTTCTAACACAAGGGAGCCTTCCCCCGGTAGCCTACCCTTATAAAGTAATCAGAATTAATATTCTTCTTCAATAAATGAGTTATTTATAAATATCTGATGCCAATAGCCTTTCCACAAGTAACAAACAGTTTACATCTTTAAAATCATAATTCATGTGCAACATGAATTTTGTTATATACCGTGTTTTAATTTAAAAAAATACATTGGAGGGGTGAGCTCTCCATTCTGGCTAAGGATCTAGCTTACTAGCTGAATGCTTGCCTAGCTTGGATAGTGCCCTGGATTTTAGTCTCAGTGCCTCCAAACTTTAAAATCCACAAACAAATGCAAGTCTACATGATTCTTCTTGTATGCCATTCGTACAAATGTAAACTCTAAGATTAGAATGCATATCTGTAGGCTGAAAGGCTTTAGAGAAGTTGATACTGTATTTTTTAACAGTTTGTTGGTGTTAAACCTCATTTAGAAAACTACATTCTTAGGAGTCTGAATTCTGTGCATTCTGGTCATTTATTATATTTTTTAAGGGAATTGTAAAAATCAGTAATAAAAACTTGAAAGTTCACTCAGCAAATATTTTGTGGACTGTCTGAAGATGTCACAGTGTCTACATAGCTTTTTATTCTTTTTTTTTAAGATTTATTTTATTTTGTTAATTCTCTCAATCCTCTTTCCTCATCTCTCCTCACACCTGATCCTGATCCCCATCCCCTGTTCTCCTCCTAATCCCTTCTCCCACACAGATCCCTCCCTCCACCTGCCTCTGACAATTATTTTAGTTCCCTTTCTGAGAGATTCAGGCATCCTAGCTTCAGACGTCCTTGTCTTTTAGGGCTGTGCTTGTCCTGGACTTTATGGCTACTATCCACTTTTAACTAAGTGCGTGCCATGGGTGTTCTTTTGTGACTGTGTTACCTCATTCCAGATGATATTTTCTAGTTCCGTCCATTTGCCTCCAAATTCCATGCTATCTTTGTTTTCAATATCTGAGTAGTATTCCATTGTGTAAATGGACCACATTTTCTGTATCCATTCTGGGTTGTTTCCAGTTTGGGGCTACTACAAATAAAGCTGCTATGAACATAGAGGAACACATCTCCTTGTGGTATGATGAAGCAATTTGTGGTTTATGTCCAAGAGTTGGTCTTGAGGTAGATTGAGATTTTTAGTTTTCTAAGAAACTGCCAAATTGGTTTTCAAAATGAGTTTATAAATTTGCCCTCCCTCCAGTGCCACGGACTGGGGTTTCTTACGGGGGGTGGGGGGGTCCTTTGTTCCGCAGGACAATGGGTTCTGGCCAGGTGTGCACGGGATTTGGCTTTGACAACTCGACACAAGTGGTGTAAGGTCTGAGTGTATTTCTTTAAAAATTGACATGAGGCTTTTACAATCATTGCAAAAGAGAGATGAAAAATCTAGCAGCTCAGTAGTCGAGGTACATCTGAGGCCTTCTAAAATACACTGGATCTAAAAACATCAGCCATCTTCTCTGGACTGGTGCAGCACCCCTGGGCTCCAAGCACGCTCGGGCCACATGGGTCCAGCCAGAGTCCCGGGGGCAAGGGGTGGGGGGTTGGGGTAGGGGGGAGGGGCTGCGGGTGTTCGAGCCAGGAGGGTAGAAGCTGGAATCTTGAATCCTCAATGCTGAATGCTTGAATCTCGAATGCTCACTCTTTTGAATCTCAACTGGTGCTACACCCCCCGGGGTCCAAGAGCTCTGGGCCGGGAGGGGGGGCTACGGACTTCATTAATCTTAAGTCCTAGTCCACGTAAGTTCTGGTTCTAGTTGAAGTGCGAGTGAGTCCAAATGCTGAATGCCGACTCTCTGAATGCTGAATGCTCTATGCTGTCTCTCTGTAAGCTTTAATGCCCTACCCACAATGCTGGAGGCAATTAGTTAGAATGGCTTAACATTCCAAGCCAAGGTATGACTAGGATGTTGGAACATTGGTGAAGGTCAGAGAGCAATGTCCGAATTTTCTCTTACTAGTTGTAAAGAAATGATATCTTGGTGGGTCCCTAGCACACAAGTACGAGGACATATCTGGGCTACCTCTGAGTTTGGGGTGCCAGGTTACAATGCAGAGGCAGGAGACTGACTTTCCTTGAAGTTTACGCCTCAAATACGGCCGTCACGCAAAGTGTGCGTGGCACTCCAGCAATTTAGAAGTGTTTCCCTTACTCTATATCCATGCATTGCTATCACTTGAGGTTTTGATCATAGTCATTTTAATGGATGTAAGATGGAATCTCAAAGTCACTTTGATTTGCATTTTCCTGATGACTAGGGATGTTGAAAATTTAAGTGTTTCTTGGCCATTATAGATTCCTCTGTTGAGAATTCTCTGTTTAGCTCTGTATATTTTTTGTTTGTTGGTGTCTAACTTGTTGAGGTCTTTATATATTTTGGATATTAACCTTCTGTTAGATGTAAGGTTGATGAAGCTCTTTTCTCATCCTGTAGGCTTCATTTTGGTCCTACTGACTGTGTCCTTTGCCTTCTGGAAGCTGTTCAGTTTCACAAGCTTCCATTTATTAATTGTTGATTTCAGTGCCTGAGATATTGGAGGTCTATTCAGGAAGTTGTCTCCTTACTAATTTGTTCAAGGCTTTTCATCACTTTCTTTTCCATAGGAGTTAGTGTATCTGGTTTATTTTAATTTAATTTAATTTTATTTTATTTCATAAGTTTGAGTGTACATGCACAGCCTGTGTGCCTAGTACCTGATGACTCACAATATCCCCTGAAACTGAAGCTTTTAACAGTTGTATGCTATCATATTGGTTCTGGGAACCAAATACAGCTTCTATGAAAAAGTGTCTATTGTTTTTAAACATTGAGCCTTCTCTCCAGCCTTGAAGGGATGAAGTAATCATATAACAATAACCAACTGATGTCAACAGGACTTTAGTGAAATGTTTAAAACATCTCAGAAGGTCAGAGAAAACAGAAGCCAATTGTCTTTGGAAACCATGGTGATTTATCAGTAAAGTTCTGTTCAGAGACTACTGCTATCACTAAAAAGCATTCACCTGGGGGAAGATGTAATTTAAAAAACATGATAATTTTTGAAATTATTAGATGTCAAAAAGGTATTACTTGTGAATCAGAATTTTTAGCCTAAATATCAATACTACTAAAATAATATTATTACAATTTATTTTTTGATGAGTTCACCTTACTATGAAGATAAGCATCCATATCCTAATAGATTGGAAATCAAAGATAAAATTATGCTAGTTGTTTACAATAGAAATTATAATATCTACTTAAAAAGTAGAGACTAGCACCACTAATGACAGGTAGATAAATATGTAAACTTTGGCCTTTATAACTTAACCTCAAATCTACTAAAAAATTCTCTAAACTTCAAAGTGAAATTTTAACATGCTAAGAAATACCCTGTCATGGTAGAGAGATTCGAGTTCCTCTTCTACTTCTGATGTTTGAATCAATTTATTTATTTTGTTGTTCCATGCACCCTAACTTGATTTATCTCAAAAGTACATGCCTTAGTTTATGTCTTGATAATTTTGTGCTATAGCTAGCTGTCACAGAAAGATGTTTATTATTGAAAGAACATCACTGATTTTTCTAACTGCTGGTGAAAACGTTTTACTTCTGAATCATTTTTCCCTGTCAAGTCTCTCACATCCAAGTATTCAATTTACTTTAAATTCTTCTCAAGTTTCTTTCTTAGGCCAATCAGAAAAGATCACAGGAATTCACTGTAGATATATTTACCACTTCTAATGCAGGGACTAAAATATTTGCATACTTAATATTTAGTATAAACAGCGACAAGAATAATCATCACTGTATAGCTAACCATGTTAAAACATAGTCCTCTGTTTTTGAATTTTTCTTTTTGGGAGATATGAGAGAGAGAGAGAGAGAGAGAGAGAGAGAGAGAGAGAGAGAGAGAGAGAGGTGTATGATGTGTGGTGTGTGTGTGTGTATGCATGTGAATGCAACACTAACCTTTACCTCTGGGTCTTATTTACACATGATAATAATTCAAAGACTTGGAGCTCTCAAGCAAGGCTTCCAATTATTTCATTTTGTATCTTCAACTAGGTAGCTAGGAAGCTCAGGCTGGTTGTTTCAACTATAAGTTTGAAGAATATGATCCTGTGACTTCTAAGTTTTTCTTTTTCAGTTTGACCTCTTTTAGAAAGAGCTTTTCTGTAGGAGGAAGAGCAGGCCTCACTGACGAAGCAGTGATGGCTTCTGCATAAAAGTAGGTAAACCGTGGTTGGAGCCTTGCAGCTGCTGCTTGAAGGACACAACTCTTTGGAAACGATGGGTTTAAAAGGTGCTCCCTGAGAGTTAATAACAAGTTTGCTGCCTTGTTCTCATCTGCTCCCTTCGTCTGAGTGGTTGATTCCTCTCCATTTCATCTCCAACCCCCAAGGACAAGTATGACCAGGCAGCAGGCAATCCAGGGTACTTTGGTACACATAATTAGTTTCCAGTAGCTTGGGGAAATGAAGTTATTTGACTAGGAGTAAGGGATGAACAAGAGTGAGAGCAGAAGATATCATTCTAATATAAGTGGGTCATGCCTGTGCTGCTGTGTTTATCCCCTAAGGAGCAATAAGTGATCTATGAGATGCCTCCAAGTATTACTAGCTAGAGTTCTGCCATTCTAGCTATCACTGTCAAGATGAGGATTATTCTCAAGTGAGAGCATTTCCCCACACTTCCTTTATTTCTTCTTAGCTTTTGGAGACTGTAGATTGGAGTTGAGAAGGAACCCATGCCTTCATAAAGAGCCAGGAGAAAACAGAATAAAAATTTGCATAGTAGATTATATTAGAATATTTTATACATTCTAATTTTATACATTAGAATATTATAAAACTTGCTATTGTTGGCAATAGCAATGACTAGGAGCTGATGTAATGTGAGACTGGGATGTAGCACAATGAATATATAAAACTCCTTTAGATATAAGATAATAATCTTATTTATTTATTTATTTATTTATTTATTTATTTATTTATTAGTATAGCCCAGTGTAGTTTAGCATAGCCTTAAACGTTCAACAATGCCTCAGATTCCTGAGTCTTGGGATTGTAGCTATATACCATACCCTGAAAGACCATGATTATTTATGCTAAGAACTGTATTCTGAAATGAGTTAAATATTACGATCATTAAAATCAAAAGAAAAAGTGAATAAGAACAAAAGCTATAAAAATTACAGTCATCTCTGTATTGTAGTTAAAGGTGATACAGTGTTGAGTAATTTCCCTGTCTTTTAAAAATAATTGGCTGTTTTTACTATTTTCTTCAAGAAACATTACATGTACACCATGGTGGCCTCAAACTCCTTGTGTCCCTGTATTGTTAAGGCTTGCTATCACCTTCTGATCCTCTTGCCTTCATCTTCCAAGTACAGGGACAGGAGCTGTGAGTCACTGAATCTGGTTGCTTTGATACTTTTGAAGAACATAAAACCCTAGAATCTTCTAAGTAATTACTTTTAAATGCCAAGCAAGTCATAAATGCATGCATTATATAAACTACAATTTTTACTTCTTTAAAATAAATATCTATGAGAAACTGGCTATACCAAGTTCAACATATGTTCCAATCTACATGTTTACATTTTAATGTATATGTGCCTTTGCATTGAGGAGACTTCTAATCTTTCTTAATATTTTTCAAGAACATAATAAACTGTAAATAATAAATGAATTTATATATACATAAATCACTTTTTCTACTTGGGTCATTATAAGTCAATGCATACTGGGAGCATAACCCTTGAATAAAAAAGATGAGAAGTGGAAGTCTTAAATTTGTGAATCTCCAGGGAGACTAGCCGTTCCTCAGAAAATTGCAGACAATACTACCTGAGGATTAAACTAAACCACTACTGGGCATATACCCAGAAGATGCGCCAATATTTAATAAGGACATGTGTTCCACTATGTTCATAGCAGTCTTATTTATGATAGCCAGAAGCTGGAAACAACCCAGATGTCCCTCAACAGAGGAATGTACAGAAAATGTGGTACATGTACACGATGGAACACTACACAGCTATTAAAAACAATGACTTCAAGAAATTCACAGGTAAAAGAATGGATCTAGAAAATTTTATCCTGAGTGAGGTAACTCAGTCGCAAAAGAAAACACATGGTATGCACTCACTGATAAGTGGATGGTAGGCAAAGCGTGTAGAACACCCATGATACAATTCATGAACCACATGAAGTTCAAGAGGAAAGAAGACCAAAAAGTGGATGCTTCCGTCCTAGAAGGCAAACAAAATAATCACAAGAAGTAGAAGGTGGGAGGAATTTGAGATGAAGAGAAGAGAGGGAAGGAAAAAAGTGGGGAAGAATCAGGTATAGGAGGAGATGGAGGAGATGTAGAGAGGGTCAGGAAGTTGAACAGAGTTATGTAGCAATGAGGGATGGGAGAGTGGGAGTAGCAACCAGAAAGTCCTAGATGCCATGAAAGAAAGCCTCCCAGGACATTAGCTGAAATATCCCACAAAGGATAGGGAGAACAGGTTGAGACCATATCCAGAGGTTAGGCACCACCCTCCTGCCCCCCTCCTAGTTGAGGAATAGGGCCACCCACCCATCGCCAAAATTTTAACCCAGAATTACTCCTGTCTAAAGGAAATATAGGGACAAAGAGTGGAACAGAAACTGAAGGAAAGGCCATCCAGGGACTGCCCCACCTGGGGATCCATCTCACATGCAGACACCAAACCCAGACACTATTGTGTATTCCAAGAAGTGCTTGCTGACAGGAGCCTGATACAGCTGTCTACTCAGAGACTCTGCCGATCTGGACCAATACAGATGCCGATGTTGGCAGCCAATCATTGGCCTGAGCACAGGGATCCCAATGCAGGAGTAAGGGAAGGACTGAAGGAGCTGAAGGGGCCTCCTCTGGCATCAAAGGGAGGAGAGGCCCTTGGTCCTGTGAAGGCTTAATGCCCCAGTGTAGAGGAATGCTAGGGCTGTGAAGTGGGAGGGAATAGGTGAGTGGGGGAACACTTTCATAGAGCAGGGTAAGGGGGGATAGGATAGGGAATTTGCAGAGGGAAAACTGGGAAAGGGGATATCACTTGAAATTTAAAAAAATAAAATATCCAATAAAAATTTAAAAATTAAAATAAAAATTAGTAAAAAATTAAAAGATTTTGTTCAGATGGGGAAAGGTACTTAATACGTATGAGAATTTTAGGAAAGGATATATCAGTAAAATCTACTTTTTGTGAAAAACAAAAACAAAAACAAAAACAAAAAACAATGCATTCTTGTACTAAGTTGGTTTTCTCAGGGCTTCTGTATCATGTCCATATTCAAATACACACACACACACACTTGCACACATATTTATACATTCACATACACTGTCTCTTCCTCTCACACAGACATGCATGTATATGTACACACACATACTCACACACACTTACACACATGCCCACACTCACATGTACTAACACACACATGCCCATAAGCACACATACTCATACACACATACTCACACATACTCATACACACATGCCCACACTCACACATACTCATACACACATACTCACATACTCACACACATGCCCAAACTCACATATACTCATACATGTACACACACACAATACCCAAACATACTCACATACATATACTCACATGTCTTTTTTCATGCAGACACACACATACACACATATATGCAGGCACATACATCATTATCATCACCACATCTCCAGGCCTTTCTTTTGCTTCCACACATCATCTATAACTCAGTCTGATTCCATTTTTTCATTCATTCACTTATCACCTTCCCTGAGATACTGTGTACTCTGGAGTTTTATAAAACTGATTGGTAAGCTAAGAAGATGGCTCAGTGAGTAAAGCGCTTGCTGTAGAAAAAGAAGGACCCAAGTTCACATTCCTGGCATCCATATGGAATCAAAATGTGATCATGTACATCTATAACTCTAGAATGCAGGAGGGTGGGGCTAGAGAAGGCAGACCATGTCTCCCAGGATGAGGTAGGGAACAATGTTTGAAGACTCCTAACATCAACACACATACACAGACACACACACATGCATTCCTTTTCAGCTCTTACTCTATGTACATACGTGTACACATAGAACATGTGCACACAGAAATACTGATGACTTAATAAACACTTCACTAGCGATTTAAATTTTTTATATCTGAATATATTGCAAACTTATAGATTAGGTACATATATACTGTTTTCAGAGGAAGTTATAAAATGTACATATGCATATAGGGAAAACAAACACACTGTTCTGTTCCTTTTCTCATGGGAATGGGCAAGGGAAAGAAAGACTGCTTGAAGACTAACACCTAGGCTTGTCTCTCTTAGAAATGGCAGCATGGAAGAAAAGGCCAACTCAAGAACAAACATCTTGGTGACATGAAAAGAAAGATGGGAAAACTCATGGGTCTTATAAAATTGTCTAACCCAGGGCATTCCTGGAAACTTCTAGATGAGGGTTTTCCCTCCTATCCCAACAAGAAATACTAGCCTGCCTCAATCAAAATGTTCTTTTCTCTCTAGCTCTCATCCCTTCAGTCTTCTGCCTTTTGCATACTTCGGTCTGTTGTCTTTCTTGTACAGTCATTTCTTCATCTTCCTCAAGGAACAATCTCTGCTTGCATTGGAATCCTAGTAGAACAGCATCACATATAAAAATAGTAGAAAAGACATCGTGGAGGCAATACATAATTGTACATTTCATTGACTCTGTTTTCATTCAGTTCAGTAATGTCAGTAATAATTGCAAACATGTGTGTTAAAAGTTACATAGTACATCTGAATCAAGCTAGAAGAAATAGGGACTAGATTTTTCCACCACATTAAACAACCAGAAACATGAAAAAAAAAAAAAAACCTGATTGGGAACGTAAGGTTCCTTTAGATTTTTAGATATACGTAAGATCAACATCTTAGGAAACAGACAGTAATTTTGTATTTTCCCCACTGTTCAGCACCGAGACAGCTTCCAAACCAAAGGAAAGGCATAAAAATCCTAATCAAGATGCGGGTGGTGCTGGGACATGAAAGATGGCTCAGCGATTAAAAGCATGTGATGCTTTTGCTATATACTGGTGTTTGTGTGTTGAGGTTTGGTCTGTTGCTGTATACTGTATTGCTAAATACTGGCACTGGTTGCCTCAGGGATGAGAGAATCCTCACATACAGCAAGTAATCCTATCTAACCTTGTTCCTTAATTTAAAACTATTGGTTGAATAAAGAAACTGACAGCCTATAGCTGGGAAGAAGAGAAGTAGGTGGTGTTCCTGGGCATGGGCCTGAGGAGGACCACACCGAGAGGGAAGGTGGAGAGAGAAAAAGATGCCCTGAAGTAAGTGAATCATAAAAATATGGCAATTGGAATGAAGAACAGCCCAGATGTAACATGGCAAGTGATACATTGGGGTTACTGATAAGGAAGTAGACATAATATTGTAGAGGGTAGACATCTGCCCAGTTGGAATACTCTGAAGCCTTATTAGAAAAATAAAAGTTGGATGTCCTTTATCTAGAAACTGAATGATCTAAGGCAGGGTAGAAACTCCCTGATTAAGATTAAACAATTACTACATTTAGTTCTCTACATCCACATCTAACTATTTATAATCTCCTATAACCTAGCTCCAAGGGATCTAACACCTTCTTTTGGCCTCCTCAGGCACCTACATACCTGTATACATACCTACACACAGATTCACACTCAAATACATGAAGAAAAATTTTAAATATTAAAGAAAAATGATCAGCTAGCCTTGATAAATTAAGAGTATAGAAAGAAGCTGAAGGTCAAAGTGGTCATGCTAGCGAAAATTTGTGATCAGAATATCTGAGTCAAAATAACTACAGAGAGAAATGGCCAGAGATACTAAAGGCTTCTTCTAGACGCCTCTCCTAAGTCCTAATTTAAATATAAAATGCTGATGTATCAGGAAGCCAAAAATCTCCTCAAGGGGAATTTTACAGCAGCTTGTAACAACATCAGAGCTAAGAAACTGCTCAGGAGGCAAAGTATTGGCTAATTGTACCCCGAAACGGTATAACTGCCCTAAAACTGCACTCAGAACTAGTAATGACTAAAAGCTGTCCTGAAATCGTCCTAACAGATCTTGAAAACAATTACAGACCAGAACTTACAGAGCTAAAAGCATCATGTCTTAAACATGAAATGTCGTGTTTTTCTCTTTCTGCCCACAGTGAAGTGTCAGTGAAATACAGTTTTGGTGTATGAGCCATGGTCCTAGAGCCTCCTTCTGGAAACGTGATCCTTTGTTGCTTTGCATCTTTCTTGACACTGACGGGTGATGTGTAGGTGCGTGCTATCCTGATTGTTTTGCTGACTTCCGTTTCTTTTTCTTTTTGAACAGCATGTTTGCTTAACTAGTATAGGTTTATTAATTCAAATAAATTATATCGAGCCAATTTTTAGCAGTGCTTCGGGCTACAACATGGTTCTATTTCAAAGAAAAAAGATTTATGGACAAACATATTTTGGGTCATAAAATATCATCACTTGATACTCAGAAAAGTCTAAGATTAAAGAGAGAAGGTAATAACAAGGACATAATTCCATTTAAAATACAGTATACTTGGGTCTTAGTTGAGAAAAAAATTTTCAACTACCAAAAGGTTATCAGCAAATGTGCTGATAACTTTTGTTTCTTAATTTTCTCAGGAAGAAGGCGGCACATTAATCTTTTCCCTTTTAATTTCTTATACTCTTTGGCACCCAAGCATATTCTTCTAGCACACACATGTGGTCTTTCTATCTCTGTCTCTCTGTATCTTTGTCTCTGTGTCTTCATCTCTCTGTATCTCTGTCTCTGTGTCTGTCGCTGTGTCTGTCTCTGTCTCTCTGTCTTTGTCTCTGTCTCTGTCTCTCTCTCTCTCTGTCAGAAGGGGATACAAGCACATGAGTGTGCAGGTATAGAGCATATGGAGAGCAGAGTGGTATATTAATAACGACATCTATTTACTGCTTTTATATCATTGCCTGTGGGGCGGTGGTCTACTCAGGTAACTTAGGCTCAGTTGAGTATTTTGATTTGAGCCCTGGATCCTCTGTGAGCAGTTTTCTGCTTGCAGGGGGCAGAAGGAGCTTGGCCATAACTCCTGAGTCTTTGGTTCCTGTTTGAGTCACAACCCTTCACAGATGCCCCTGCAGGAGATGTGTGCTCTATTAGGCAGACAATGCCTCAAGCTCCCAGCATTCTAATTGAACCCTATCTCCAGTCATCTGACCACAAGCCAGACATGCCATGCCCTATACAAAAAAAGGGGCGGTTTGCCCCCTCTTGCTCTTCCTCACTCTCTCTTGCTCTTTGTCTCTGCTCTTCCTCTCTTGCTCTCTCTCTCTCCTCTGTTTCCTGCTCTTTGTTCTCTTCTCTTGCCTTCTTGCTCTCTTGCTTTCTTCCTCTCCTTTTTCTCTCTCTCTCTCTTTATTTCTTCTCCTTTCCTCCTTTCTACTTGTCCGGCCTATTTTCTCCTTCCTACAATAAAATATTTCATTTATACATTGCCTCCTTTTTAGCTAACACGCACCCGCCTCCAGGCCTCAACATCACGAGACCCATGAGCCCTGCTTGTGGTACAACAATTGTCTTAAAACAGAGCCTGTCACTGAACCAGAAATATAGTATTTGGAACTGGCTGCCTGGCAAGGTAGACCTCAGGATCTATCTATCTCTGCCTCCTAAAGCTGGGGATATAGTCATGGGCAACTGTGCCTTGTTTTCATATGAGTGTTGGCGATTTGAAATAGGGTTCTCATGCATTCGGAACAAGACCTTTTGTCAACTGAGTCAACTCAGTTTCTTCTCTTAACCATTAAACCAAAACATATGCTCTATAACAACGTGACACCTTGATTTGTTTTTGCTTATTTTATTCACTCTTGAATGCTGAACCTTCAAACTTAATTTTTCTTAATTCATTGAGATATAATTCAGATATTGGGGTGGTGTGACTATGCTTAGCTGAGGGAGTGGCACTACTAGGAGGTGTGGCCTTATTGGAGGAAGTGTGTTACTGAGGGGGTGGGCTTTGAGATCTTCTAGCTAACTGCCAGGAAAGAGTCTGCTCCCGGCTTCCTTTGAGTAAAGATAGAGAACTATCAATTCCTCCAGCACCATGCCTACTTGGACACTGCCCTGCTTCCCACCATGATGATACTGGACTGTGTAAGTGAACCCCAATTAAGTGTTACCCTTTGTTAAGAGTTGCCTTGTCATGGTGTCTCTTCACAGCAATGGACACCCTAACTAAGACAATTATCAAGTAATTCTTAAACATGCCAAGGCCTGACAAACAGTGAAACAGTAATTGAGATAATTAAGCTTATTTCAGTTAGGAAATATTTCTATATTGGATGAAATTAAAATGAGTGAAATGTAAACTTAATTATACCACAGAGTCATGTTTACATGAGGAGGAACATTCAATGGGTGCAGTTGTAGTTGTGAGACGCAGAAATAACTGGAGCATCAATGCACCAGTCTCTTCACTTATCAAGTGAACTTGGTGCCTGTAAAGAACACATAGCCTCGGAAGGCATTTTTCCCCATGCTGTAAAAGCTGCCTCTGCCTCAGTCCTGAGCGGGCCGCAGCTGCGTTCCCAATGGCTGCACTCCCCTTGGCCCCAGATAGCTATGAAAACCAAGCCATATAGAATAGGTGCTGCAGGTGATAAGGGCAGCTCATACCCACCGGGCAGCTCATACTGCCCACCGCCACAGGATGTGGGGCAACGCCATGGACGGAGCCCAAGGCCCCAGGTAACCAAGCCATAGAGAGTGTGTGCGTGCAGGTGATAAAAAAAAAAAAAAAAAAAAAGCCCATGAAGTAATGTAAGCCCTAGTTGTAATTGGCCGAATTTAGTTTAAAAACCTCCGGTCTGGTATGGGAGGGCCCAATGGAGAAAATATCATGCTGAGAAACAGTCCATGTGGACCCCACCCGGATGCCCACCAGTACCCCCACTGCTCAGACCACAAAGCCTGCATTGCTGCGGTATAGCTCCAGTGGATCCAAAAAGCAGGGAAGGAGTCGGAGTTGTGATCCTGATCACCGGAGAGCTGCTGCTCTGAGACAGGCCACACCAGCCAGACCAGAAAGGTTAGTGAGGAGTGTGAGTATACGAATGTGGGCTCATTTCGCCATCTATTTGCTCTTTGCTGTATATGAATAAATAAAAAGTGTTACAACCTTTCCATCAAGTTTTAAGGATTTGCTTTCCACCCCATTTCACGACAGTTCACAACAGTGGCAAATTGTGGTAGCCCTGCTGTGTTCACGGAAGAATTCCAACCGACGCCAGATACGACAACTCGACTCAACTCACTAGGGGTTTGGAGCCTATGGAAATGAATCAGAACCAGATACCCGGCTCCCTAGGAAGCCGTGAACTTTGATCTCCGTTCCTGTCCTGGAATCCTTTGTATTAGCGTCTTAGCTTTGATTCTGCCGAATGTCTGTTCTCACCTAATCGCTAATTGCATACCTGTACTACATCCAGTATATATGCCCCCTTTTCACTGAAGTAAAGTTACGCCTCGATGAGAACCCTCTCCTGGTGTCGCCTCTCTTTCTCTGCCCATTTATTTTGCAGGTCCCCAAATTCCCGGTTCGTGGAACCCCACGGAAGTAGGAACGCTGCGGGCCGGCTTCCTACAGCAAATATTGAGATCAAGAAAAATTTTAAATAAATTTTGAATTCAGACAGTTTTATTATGAATGTTGGCAATGCTATATCATATTGAAAAATAGTTTTAGTTAGTCAATACACAAAGGGAAGACTTTTTTTCTCCTGCGTGTACCCCTGCTTGCTCTGTCATCTCACAGACGATCTATAGCCTCTAACATAAATCTGAGATAACAATTCTTACTCAACTTGAGGAATCTATGAAAAGAAAACAGGTGGAAGTGATCAAGGCAGCTTTCCTTCTTCATACCAAGGCTGTTTTATAATGAAGTATTTTTTTTTTCTATACTGCAATAAAGGTATATGTAAAACTTACCATTATCGAGGAGGATTATTATGACATGGTTAGCCACCTTTACATATTCTTTGGTATTTCCTTCCCTCTCAATGTTCAGTTAGATGCTTTCCTCTCTACGTAGCTGCAAGCGTCCTAGAAGCCCTCTATCTTGCTTTTGGCTTTTAGTTTTATGTTATATTGCTATAGACTGACAGAAGTCGTAGTGGATACTGCTGGATGCTAATGTTGACCTTGACCCTATTTTGACCCTATTTTTTAATTGTTATTCACAAAGAGGAATGATAGTATTGAGTAATTCTCATTAACCCTGACCTTGACTCTAAACCCAACTGTAACCCAAATCCCAACCCAAACCCCAGTCCTAGTCCCAGCCCTGGACTCTCCTGTGGTTGTGATATAGACTCAGACCTTAACTCTAACCCTACGTTTGTCCCTTGATCTAGCCCTGACATAGACCCTGATGGATCTACCACAAGTCTACGTCTAACCCTAAACTCTAGCACTACCCTATACCTAACCATGAGTATGTATTAGGTTAGTGGAGTCAGACACAAATGAAATTTACTCTGGAGCTTCATTTAATGAAACTAACAGGACAGACCAAACTGATCTATAAGAAATTGGGAAGAAACTGATTATATAGAATCCAGGGTTAGTATTAGTTTACACTAATCAAAAAAAAATACATAAGATCACTGAGAATAATTTGCATATTGACAGTAATGTTATATATGTTTGCCAAGGTTTATCTACATCTATAAGACTGAGTCATCAATTTTTAACAGATACTTTTGGAGTTAACTGAAATTTAAGAAATGAAAGGTTTATAAGATAGTCACCAGTAGTCAACTGCATCTTAAATTTTTACTGATACCTACCCTTTTTCTAAAATTCAGACATGAACATTATACTTGATAACAGATACAGTTAGTTGAAGCACATGAACACACGTCTCTTCCATACAGATGACAACTGAATCTATTGTTTTCACTCAATGAGAAGAATGTTTAAGACTTGAATTGTTTTTATATAAAATATACTATCCTCAATGCAGTTTGTACTTTAAACTTTCTGTGTAGATGAATTCAAAAATGTAGGGACATTTGAGCATAACCTGAATACAAATACATAGGCTTGGAATAAGTGAAAATTGTCAAAAATCATATGGACATCTTACATAGTTTGGAAAGTTCTATTTATTTATATAGAACAAAAACAACCTCAAAATTTGGACAATCAGTTGCATGGGTATACTTGTCTTTCTCATTTTGAAAGTAGGTCTGGAAATAACAGTGATTATCCTGCAGCTTTTGAATGTAGAAATTCCAGGAGACAGTGTCAAATATGTTTGTTGCTTTCTATCTACATCCATAAAAATGTGCCTGAGGCTGAATTTTTCCAAAGATTATACAAAAAAAGACAACCTAAAACAAAACCATGGCATTTCTTCACTGAAGAAAACACCCCCAGCTGTGGACAATCATCTCAACTTTCTTTGCCACACTGCTGTTTTGGACATTCTTGCTTAGAGTCAAGGGAGTTGAATTTAATCTTCCACCATTACTTTTCAATAGCAACCCAATAATTTTAGTGGCTCTAATTTTTTAGAATATTTTTCTGAATATATTTCTGAAAATATTATTCTTTCAAACTTATAGGAAGAGAGAGTGAAAGGATATCTATGAAGAATGCTAACTTACAAAACTTTCAGAATGCAGGCATAAGTATACAATAGCCCTGATAAGATTCTCCTAGATAAAGGCATGAAAAGATAATAAATAAAAATAAAATTTCCTGGAAAAATATTTTAAATATTATAAGAACCAAGGTATTATCAATCTAAATAGAACAGCTATGTTAATAAGTCTATTTGTGAAAGTGCTTTAATGCCAAAGGACTGCCATACAAAATAATGTAAATAAAGTAAATTTAGAGAGGTTGGTCTTTCTTAACTTGTCTTTTATCATTTATCATTATTTTTTTCATCTAGTTGTGCTAGTTTTCTCATATATGATTCTTAAATGTTCCTTGAAATGTTTTTAGTAGGCTGGTCTACCCATCTTTCCACTCTTGAGATACATCCGCAGCTTTTAGAGCTTTACCAGTCTTCTTCCTACAGTTCAAATGAAGCAAACACATTTAGGCTAGGTCTGTATACCTTTAAGTGCAGACTTTCTGTCAGCTGAGAAAGAATGCCATCCTAATGAGTACTAGGCTCAAAGATAAGAAAAATTCTTTTCTTTTCAATCCATTTCTTCTGTAAATAAAATTGCATTGAGAAAATAAATAAAAGTGAACAAGATATACTAAGACTGGTCAGAGAAATTAACTGCATGTGAGACAAGCTTTGGGAAGGACAGAGATGGATAATAGATTTCATTTTCACAGATTCGTATCTATAGTTTAATGTTTCTCTTTTGGTGATTTGGAGTGTTGCAAATTCTGGATGACACAGGCTAAAGCTTGATTTTTACAAATGAATGTCCCTTCATGGTCTCATGTCAATTGCCCACAGCGATAGACAGTTCCTGCCATGTCATTCTCAAGATTGCACAGCCACTGAAGCTTGGATATTAAGTGTTCCATCATATGAACACGATTATACTATTTCAAGTAAAGTTTTGTTCTATTTTAGCATTCTTTATTCGCCTATTCTTGCCTTATATTTTATTTTAAAAAATATAAGTAATTTTTTGCATATTCCCACATGCTCTTATCACCAAATATATTTATCTTCATAAAGCTCCCAGTACTTCTTCAAAGTCTAAAAACTGTCTACCTATTTTTCTTTGTCTTCTTAACTAATAGTTGCTGGAATGACCCACTCTTTATCCTGAGCAATCTTTCCTCC
>NW_022196909.1:55928013-55987606 GCF_008632895.1 Mastomys coucha | reverse complement strand
TACCAGTCTTTGCATCCCCCCTCACCTCTTCCCTAGCTCCACTACATCTCCATTTCCCTTCAGAACAACAGCAGGCCTCCCAGGGATATCAACCAAAAAAATGAGTCAAAGTGGTTGAGAACACCATGAGAACACTGCTCATCATTTTATTTGTATTAGTTTATTCTTTGATAGTTCCATAATGTATAACACAGGTTGAGCATCCTCATCCCTATATCCTTTTATCCTCATCCCACTCCTATCACCTTCTCAACCCTCACCTCTGCCTCACCAAGTCCACACCATACTTTGTGAACTTGCTATTGTTTCTGATTTTTGCCTTGGGACACACTGGATTTAAATGGCACTGTTCACAAGGGAATAAATAAATCACTAGTAGCTTTGTTCCTTTTTCGATGCTTTTCATCACCAAATGAAATATCTTTATCTTTAATCTAATAGATTTAAAAATTAGAAAAACAAGCAAAGAATAATTCCATATGTATCCTTCCACCTTTTGGCTATTAATTTCTCATCTGTGGAACTCTGCTATAAAACCACTGACATTTATTAGAATCTCTACACCAAATGTTAATATTCCATTTCCTCTTAATCTATTCTGAGAATGTTAATTATGACCAGATTTAATGAAAATGATATTTATCTGAGTTAAGAAGGACCTGCAGGCAGAATTCTTATAATCATTTCAATTATCTGTATTTGAGTCACATTTTAATTATTGCTGGCAGGTCTTCCTCTTTCCTGAGTTTTCATTCTTCTGTTAATTTCTATGCTACGGTCCCCTTTGCCTGTCCTTGCTCAGTTCTCACTATCTCTGTGCTTATAACATCTCTTTTTTGTTGGTGGTCATATATCCTTCTCAGTGCTGGGGTGTCTCTATCTTTATCCTGGTTTCCATCTCTCCTCAAAACATGCTCTGGTGATTTCATTCCATGCCATGGCTGTTAGTGTTGCTTAGCAGCACGCCAAAAGTGAAACTTTCATCTTTGACCCTTGCACTAAATTTAATACTCATAAGTTAAGTCCTTAGTGCTCTGATTTTTTATACCCTGTAGATTTTTTTCAAGATTTTGTGTGATGAATATACTCTGTAATACAAAGATGTTTATGAATTTTAACCCCAGTTTTATTTTCTAATTCAATACTACTCATATACCTCAATACAATAGTAGTATTCTTCTAATGTTTGACCTGTTTTCAATCATATAAAGCATTTATGTTTGTACTACACTACTTTGTTTATAGATTGCCAAGTTTCTGTATTGTCTTTTTAAAACTATATTCTTATTTAATTTAAAATTTGACATTAAATATGCTTTGCCTATGGAAGTACTTAATATTGCATTTAATAAGAAATCTGGTGCTATTTTCTAGCATATAGAATCTATTTTTCCTAGAATGATTAAATAATTATTTAATATATCCACATATATGCACATACCCTTGCACATATATACTTTAAGTGTAATCCAAGGGTAAGAAATTATATGAGGTACTGAAAAATGCTTTTGTATTTTTGTGTTTTAATATATTTTTACATATTGATCTGCTATATAATTCCTTTGTGTTTTATGCCCAAAGACATGAAAGTAGAGGCTCTGACAGATATCTGAATTCTTATGTTTGTAGAGACAGTATATAAAATAGTCATTAAAATAACTCATGTGTTCACTGATACAGAGATGGACAGACTATGATGTACACACATATAGTGAAATATTATTAAGCCATAATTAAGAAAATTTGCAAACTATGGTAAGGATAAATGCTGAGGACAATGGACTTCATCAAATAGGGGAAGGCTCAAAAGACAAGACTATGATACCATTTCTCTGAATTAACTAGTTTACTAAAAGTCATAAGGACAGGCACTATAATGATGCTCATCAAGACTCAGGAGAGGGAAGATGAGGAATTATTATATAATGTAAAGACTTCATTTTCTAAAGTGAAAGAAGTAATTGAGATCGGTTACACAATTATGTAATTAAACTTAATCCTACTTAACTACACGATGAAGAGAAAAATCAAGACGGCTAGTTGTTGCTATTGTTGCTATGTCTATCCTGCTCAGTGACATATGCTAATATGTCTAGTAGAAAAATCTTCTTTGATTTTCTCACTGAACCATACAAGATTCCATTCATGTTGAGCTCCTGAGATAAAATTCAGCTCCTTCTTCAGTCTGAAGGAGTGGTACAGATAAGAAACTACTTAAAGCTTTCATTGTACCCTACCAAATCACTATCGTATTAAAAATGAAGGTTGATGTTGGAAATAATTTCTGTTTTTTTTTTTTTTATTTTTCTTTTGTCCTTTATAACAAAAGGTATTGGGAAATCTTGTCTGGTTACTAAAGGTCAAAATCACATATAAGTCAAAGACAGTATTAGTTGCAGTTATAAGGCTGAGGTGGGAAGATGTCCTGAGGCCAGGAGTTCAAGACCTACCTGGGCAGTATAGTGAGACTGCCATGCATAAATAGATAATGATAATAATAATTTCCCTAAAGATTTTTCTCTTGAGTGTTTCATTTAATAATTTAGCATGTGAATTCTATTGTTTCAACTTCATATAATTACTTTGGACAAAGATGATACAATGCAGAGGAACTGACTTGGGAAGGATGTCAAGCAGCTTTCCTGGACAACACACTGTATGTTACATGTGCTTGAAAATCTCACCAGGAATTACTTTCCACTTTACTATGTAAATATCTACATAGGATAAATATGCATGATAAGCAAAGGCAAGGGGGTCCTTTGAAATAGATTTCCTGAATGTAAGGAACCAAAACTTAATTAAAAGTCAAATATGTACCATATCAGAAGTGATTATAGTAGCACTCTCTTATACTGTATCACAGGACCACATGGCAAATTTGATTCTTAACACACATCACTCACATTCTATAAAACCTTGTGATGTCAAATAATATCAATGAATACTGTATAAAACACCTGGGCTCAGAATCAAAATTGGTGTGTGTATTGTGAACTGTAGTGTTTTTTTATTGTATATACAAAGGTTTCTGCTCTAATAGAAATGAAATGAATAAAACTTTTAATATTTTCCTACCATCATTAATCAGCATGTATTGAATCAATATATTTTTGGATTTTGCTGTGTTCAAAAAATAAGCACATTTATCTTGCCAGTTTACAAATTTGCTTTTGTCTTTAATAAATAATAAGGTTTATATATATATATCAAGGAAATTTTGTAAAATGTATTTCTTTATCATTTATTCATAGTACATATTTGATTTATGCATTTCCTTTGTAGACCCGTATATCTGTGGTTGGGAAAACAGTCTCAGGATTGAAAAAAAAAATTAAAAAAGAAAAGGCTAAAGGAACTAAAATGGATCAATAATGTCTTTCATACATTACCTCCTTAATGCAGTTTCCCCTTGCTTGACTCCCCTAAGTTCCCCACCCCAATGCCTTTCCACCAGATCTACTCCTCCATTTCCCTACCAAAAAATCAGCAAGCCTCCTAGGAATACCAACTGAACACTCATAAGAAACTATAACAAGACTAGGAAGAAACCCTCATATCAAGGCTGGGTGAGGCAGCCCAGTCAGAGGGAAAGGCTCACAAAACCAGACAAGAGAGTCAGAGACAATCTTCACTCCCAGTGTTAGAAGTCACAGAAGAAAAGTCTGATACACAACCATAACATAGATGCAAAGGACCCAATAAAAATTGCATGGAATCGGTATAAAAGCATGCAGGTTGATCAATGAAATCAAATCAAAGACCCAGACATAAATCCACATATGTATCCATATCTTATTTTTTTTTTATAAAAAAGCCACAGTACACAATGAAAAAGAAAGTTTATTCAACAAAAGGTTCTGGTCTCACGGAATGTCTACATGTAGAAGAATGCAAATTGATATATATCTATCACCCTAAAAAATCCAAGTCCAAGTGGATCAAAAACCTCAACATAAACTAGAGACACTGAATCTAACAGAAGAGTTAGTAGTGTAGTGAACAGCCGTGTACACGTCTCCACAGAAGACCAACAACTCAGGCACTAAAGTCAACATTGAATAAACTAGACCTCATGAAACTGAGTAGCTTCTGTATGACAAGACACCATCAATAGGACAAAACAGCGGCCTAAAAAATGTGAAAGGATACTCACCAAGTAGATATTTTTCTAGCGACCTCACTCAAATCACAAAGACGTGGGTTTGGGAGATGCGTATCATGATATCACACACTAGTATCACTAGTAACTATTTTTGACTAATGTAGCTATATTTTTGTTGTAGATCCATCCCTGAGTAGAAACACCATAGGGAAGAAAGGTTTAATTTATCTTACAGTCTAGAGGAGGCATTCCATCCAGGTGGGGATGGGGTTTGGCAACAGGATTACAAATGCAGCTGGTAGCAGGAAATCTGTAGTCAGAAAGCAGAGAGTGGACAGGGAGTGAGATGAGCTGCTAAAACTCAAAGTTTATCTCCAATAACCTACTTCCTTTTAGGCAGCCCAACTTCTTAAAGTTCTGATAAACATCCAACACAAGGCTATCAAAGTGGTAAGAAGTATTCAAATACCTGAAACATTGGTCATGTATTCACATTCAAACCATAAAAGCCTAAAACTTCGACTCCAGTAACTCTGTACTTTATAGGCTGAAGCTTGGTTTTACTGTCAAACGGAAAGTCTTTCTGTGTGCTGAGTTTTTCTGTATTGCTAGCCACAAATCACTTCCCCATATGTTGTCATGAAGGAAACAGTAATGTCTTGTATTTTATACTTCCTCTTACCTTCTCCTCGGCCTAAATGTTAATATTTGGGGGCTATAGATGGGGAATAGTGAAAGGAAAAAATAGCCCAGAGAAACGCCCTGTGCAGGGCATATGTGGGCCATTAGTGGGTACAGTACTAAGGACTTCCTTGCTCTACTTCATATAATTCTCTACAAATTTAAAGTGATATTGTATAAATTCACTGTGTCATTAATGTGTCATCTAAATATTGTAAATTTATGGTTTTTGTAGGTATATGCAACTTTATCATTCTAGTCCTGGCAAGAAACATCATTCTTCACAATAAAGCCAAATAATCTATGAGCTTTATCATATATTGTTATTTGAGATGCAGAGAATCATATGCAATAGCCATGCTTTCTATTTGGAATGAGTTCATTAAACGGTTTAAAGGGTAAGACTGAAGCAGTAAAAAGCAAGCAGCAGATAGGCAGAAACAGCTGAGAAAGAAAGAGGAAAACATACTGAGTGCTCACAAGATCAGTAAGGACTCGGGTAGCCTGACAGAAAGCAAACAAAGCTAACAACTGTAACAGCTGTCAAGTCAGGGGCTTACAACAGTCAGCAGAAATCCACTAGAGAAGCTCCCTCAAGGTAGTTTGGTTAAGAGCTTCACAGCTGATCAGGGCCTCACTTTGTATGAGACTTTTAAGTAAAAGAACAACTAGCAGTAGATAAATATTGTCAACAAAATAGGTGCCTAACATCATCCAGCAGAAGCCAGTTGGGGACTGCGGAAACGATCCTGCTGGCCTTCCTTGATCAAAATGTGAGAGCAGAACAGTGCCTCCCTTTGCTACTGCAGGCAGTTTTATAGGGTAGACAACGGTAACCTCCTTGGGAGACAAATGACCTTCCAGCTGTTCTCAGGACACCGTGTTCTATAGCACCTGTAGCTGCATCCTGTTTTCCGTTTTCCTTGCAGCAGATTTGGCAGACAGCATGCTCCCAGAGAGGCCATCCTCCATTCAAACATCCATTTTCAGTATGCTAAAATAGCACATGACAATGACTTATATAATGTGAATTACAGATATTACTGAAAACCAAGAGGTTTGGCAAAGGCTTCTCTTTTTCAGCTGAGAGCAGGGACCTAACTCAAATATTTAAGACACAGTAAGTCCTTTTATAAACATGATAGGCTTGTATCAAACAGAGCTCATGCTAACTAAACACTATAGACAATATTTATGTTACTAAAAATAGTATAAAAATACTTTCAAAAGTGCTCATATGCATCTCTGGGTACAAGTCACCTGTAAAACACATGCCTAACACAATTAAGACCTTTTATTTGGTTCCCAGCACCATAAAAATAGTAAAACAAAAAGACAGTTATTTGATTTTTTAAAAAAAGCAGTTAAAATCAAAAAAGAATGGGCTCATATTTTACAGAGCTGATACTTGAATTTGTTTGCATATTTTGAAGGATCACAGCAATATAAATTACTATGCATTTATGCAAGAAAGACAGACTCTATGGAACTATGGATCAAGGCTATGAATCAGAATCCTGCCAACAGCTGATGAGCTCCCAATTATTCTTTCATGAGATAGTATGAGAATGTTGAGAAAACCCTGCTTTGTACACAGGCTTTTCTCAAGCAGGCCTCAATGAAAGACTATGCTTAGTATTAATATAGTAAACACTTCTTCTCTAGAAAAAGTAAAAAAAAATACTCGCATGGAATAAATTAGTGTCTTCACTTAATAACTTCTTGTTAATAAATAATGTTAAAGTAATTATTAGATATGATGCCTGTTCTGAGAGATAGAACACACACACACACACACACACACACACACACAGCAGGAATATCTTATTACTCACATATTTCACATGGCAAACCTAATGACCAAAAAATGAATATATGATAATCCCCTCATAAATTCATGTAACTTAGGTGGAAAGTCAATGTGAATTGTATCCAATCTTGTGTTATTTACTTATGCAATAAGCAATTTATTTGAACACATACCTGGTATTGTGGCATTCAACAAGGACAAAGGTTTCAGCCTCCAGTAGTTTAACAAAGAATATAGACAACGAAGAAATAACTTAGACCATAAGGAAACTTGTAAAGGAAATTGCAAAATTGTTCTTTAAGTGAAGGGTACTAGTCTAAAAAGATTTATAGATCATAGGAAATTATATATGAAAAATAATGTTCAACATGGCACTGGAAGGGTATAGAAATTAGACTAAACATTATCCTTGAGATGTCTGAATCTAAAGTAGCAGAAAGAAATATGTTTATGCAATACTATAGGATATGAAAGTTCAGTATGAGATTACTGTGTGGGAAGGTCTCTCACTGTTAATTTGATGCAACCCAGTGTGAGAAAGTACTTACTGGAGGACTGCCTTCATCAGATTATACTATGAGCCTATCTGTGGGGCATTTTCTTGACTACTAGTTGATTTAGGAGAGTCCAGCTCAAGCTGGGCACTGACATCTTTGGACAGTTGGACCTGTGCTGTTTAGAAACTCTAGCTAATCATGAGCCGGAGAGCAAAGTAGCAAGCAGCATTCCTCTTAGGTCCCTGTTTTAGTTTCTACTTCCATCCCTGCTTGGCTTCCCGCCTTGGATTTCCTAAGTGATGGAATAAAGTCCTTCCAGCCCTAGTGGCTTTCAGTCTGCAGGGTTTATCACAGTGACTACTGGAACAAGGTCTGGGTGCTTTATGATTGTCGCCTTTCCTAGCTGGATGCTCTGACTCACATGTTGTTGACTTATTGGCTTGTTTTTTTTTTTTTCATCCAGTTCTTGGTATAGATTGTATCTTTTCAATGATATCTAATTGGCCCTATAATTAAAAGCAAATGTACTCGACTCTCCCTTTAGAACTTCACTTTTCTGTATTTCCATTTACTATCTCAAGCATACTGTAGGAGGGTATTTTTTGCTCATCTGGAATATAACTTCTATGACTGGGGTGTCTGCTAGGGGCTCTGTTACCTTATATTATCCTTTGTGTCAATGCGCACAGCGCACTGTCAATGCGTGTGTGTGAAGTGAAAGGCAATAAAGAGAAGTCAAGGGGAAGAAAAACAATCAAAAAAAGGCAAGGGCACATTCATGGCATCATATGACATTAAATCATTTTGTTCTATGTCTCGACAGCAGGGGAAACAAGTGCAGATGAATTTAAGTAGGGAAATCACATGGCTTAAATATATAATAAAAAAATTCCAAAATTATAAAAATGTCTTAATAATTGAATTTTTGTCAGGATCTATATATAATATTTTTATGTCATCTCACCTTCATATCCTCCTAAACATAAGCAGATAAATATTATAGAAAGGAATTCACTTTTAAATGGAAAGCTTTAGTTATGAGGGGAACTGTTTTGTGTTAAATATCCATTATTATTCATATTGGATTATTGAAGAGAAAGAAAAGCTAAAGTTTGAGGCAATAAATTTGTATCCATTTAATAGCAAGAAAGATGAACCATGCAAAACTATTCAATCATTACACTTCCCTAACAGTTCAGGTCGTAATGAAATACAGAATTAATCCCTGATTTTGAAACTCGGCTCCTGTGTGAGGCAAGAGTGTGACAAGAAGCAAACCCAGTTTGTTTTGCAGTTACTATAGAAAGCGTTGCTCTAGCTGCTTTTGTAATTTCATAGTTTACACATGTTTGACAGTCTGATTCCCTCTTTGCATCAGGACTTGGGCTGCTCACCACAGAGTTGCACGGGGTTCTCGAAAGTCATCATCATTTTATAAAAACATTGGCTTCTGTTTGGAGGTCAAGGTACAAAGATAAATGGCTCCAGCCCATGTGCCAACATGACTATAAATAGACCTCATCATTTCTTTCCTTGGCAATATGTAAGCATTGCAGGGGTCTCGAAGGTATATGCAGTCAAGGAAAATTGACTGGTGTTTGTCTTAGGCAAGGAAACGAGGCCTGAAGGGGTATGGAGCAGAAATCCTGCCAACAGCCAGACTGCAGGTACCTGGAAAGAATTTTTTTTTCCAATTTGCCTGGAGTTTTGTATAGCCTGGCTGAGGCTAATGAGCTATCTGACCTTGGGTGCCATTCTCAAGCTCTGAATCTTCGTTTCTTCAGCAATAAGATAGGACTGGTGATATTTAGACCATGAAATGCTCACTTATATAATTATATTGTATATAGTATTCTCTCTCTCTCTCTCTCTCTCTCTCTCTCTCTCTCTCTCTCTCTCTCTCTCTCTCTCTCTCTCACACACACACACACACACATGCATTTTGTTTAAATTTTAATGAAATTGGAACCCTTCTCTTCCTTCAAGCAAAGGATATTATCTGGTGAGCATTTTAAGATAAAACATCATTACCTGTTAATTTTCTTTCAGTAAAATAAATTCTGCTCCAAATTTGTTAATTTTATTTTTTATTTTTTAGCTTTTACTTTTGCAGTAAATGTCAATGTTATGAGTCATGGAAGAACAAATTGATTTTTAAAAACTGAATACTCAAAATTAAAAGGATCTCTGACATTTGTTTGAAAATTAGAGGTATACATTAAGATTTATTTTCAAATACATATTATTAAAATAATGGTAGTCTTCTAACATGTTTTATTTGTTTAAAAGATAAAGGAATCCTTTATGAAATATTTTCTAGTCATGCTGTTGAATAATAAAAAAGGATGAGTATAAATTTCTGAAATTCATTATTCACAAAGCAATATATCCCTGTGGGAGCTTTTATCTTCATTTTCTACAAGTTAAATGATGAGCTCATTGACTTTTCATATTACCCAGAAATGATCCATTCAGTTGTAAGCATCATTTTAAAGAGTCACTGAAAAGACAGCAGAAAGTTTATAAGAAGATATGTACACCACATGTGTTTCACTCTTGAGCCCTATTAACAAAAATGATTTTTTTCAGCTTTTCTAGTGTAGCTACTTTGAAACACTGTTTATTTTCCATCTTCTTTCCTTATCATATGGAAATTAATGCAAGCATACATAGTCCATCATTCAAAGGTAGGCTCTTCCTTTATAAGCAACCATTATTTCTCAACAAATGCCTCTTTGTCCATGTTAACACGTGCCTATAATCACAGCACTTGAAAGTCAAAAGCAAGAGAATTGCTGTGTGTTTGAAACCAACCATGCTACAAAAGCAGGGTCTAAAACAAAACAAAATGAGCAAGAAAGTGGGTGGTATTATATAAGTATGATAGAATCTTCATGTCTAGATGTAGTGTATTGAACTTTAGCAAATGTTGCTAATTTTGTGAAATCCATCTCTCATCCTTACATAGATAGATATAGCTACAATTTCATCTAGTAATGGTATATATAGTACATTCATTCTCCTGTACATAAGTAGTAGATCTCTTCAAATACTCATATAGTCAAGGAATATAGATTTTTGCCTGCAAGGACTTATAAGAAAATAATGTAAATTTCATTCTCCTACAAACTAGTTCTTTGGAACAGTGATCTTTTGTTGTAGTTCCCATAATTGCCCAAAACCAGGTGTTAGATGTTTATGCAGTATGTGTAACATGAAGTATTACTGGGCATCAAAAATGTTAGCCTTTTTTATGTCCTTCTTTTACATGATCAAACCCTAATTATTAAATGGCCATTTATGATTCTTTATAGATGTGATTATTAAATAGCAATTTTAGTCAGATTAAATAAGAGCACAGAAAATATTGACAAATACTTTCAACCATATTTTTAATTTCTTTATTCTTTTTTCATATATTATATTCTAAATGCAGTTTACACAAAGACCATTATACCCATATTCATACACAGAAATCATATGTTTCTGGGTTTTGTTGTTGTTGTTTGTTTGTTTGTTTGTTTTGAGAAAGGGTTTCTCTGTGCCACAGTTGTTCTCTAACTCACTCCGTGGATGAGGCTAGCCATGATTACAGAAATCTGTCTGTCTCTGTCTCCTGAGTGCTGGGAATAAAGGCATGTGCCACCCCCCTCCAGTAAAAACATTTGTTCCTTATAAGGGGAAAAAAAGATAGAGTTTTCCTGTCCCAACATTTTAAAAGGCAAATAAGGGATAGAATATGGTTGCACATATAGTAGAGCTGGGTGGAACTGTCCACATGGCACTATAGTCTCTGAATCATGGGATAAGTACTATGTGAATAAAGTTATAGTTTTAAATATAATCAACATGTTAGTAATTGGACAGGATAGAGGAATGTGGTCATGGAAAAGTGAAATAAAAATCCAAAAGCAAACGAAGACTTCGGACTCTAGCAAAAGAGATTAAGGTTTAGCAAACTATGTAGCAAAGAAAGAAAAGACAAAATTCCACTTTTGACCTTTAATCCAGTGGATCCTTGGTAGGCTGAAGATGAGCATTGATGTAAGGTAAAAAAAACTCAAGCTATACTATAGAGCAATAGTGATAAAAACTGCATAGTGTTGGTACAAAAACAGGCAAGTAGATCAGTGTAATAGAATTGAAGACCCAGAAATGAACCCACACACCTATGACCACTTATATGTTAGAGCATCTTTTGGGTATATGCCCAGAAGCAGTATAGCTGGGTCTTCAGGTAGAACTATTTCCAATTTTCTCAAGAACCGCCAGACTAATTTCCAAAGTGGTTTCACTAGCTTACAGTCCCACCTGCAATGGAGAAGCATTCCTCTTTCTCCACATCCTCGTCAACATCTGCTGTCACCTGAGGTTTTTATCTTAGCTATTCTGACTGGTGTGAGGTGGAACCTCAGAGTCACTTTGATTCACATTTCCCTGATGTCTAAGGATGTTGAACATATTTTTAAGTGTTTCTCAAACATTAAGATTTGATCTTAGAGTAGTTTACACGTGTGAATTACCATTTCCTGAAACATACTTGTTGGGAACCATGAGAGCCCTGAGATAAACATCCTGCCCCAGCTAATTGAGAACCCTGAGATTAACATCCTGCCTGACAATCACAAGGATGTGAACCCTGAGATTAACATCCTGCTGACAATCACAAGGATCCGGCTTGGCCCTGGGAAAAGAACATTCACGGAAATCCACCCCCTCTCCACCTGTCATCCACCCCCTCCCCACCTGTCACCCCAGAGCTCAACCCCAGAAGATTTTGTAACCTTCCATCTCCCTCCTTCCTCTCCCCCTCCCCTCCAAGATTTTTGCTTTAAATATGCTCGGCTCCACTAAGTAAACGGCTCTTGACAAGCAATGCTGCCTTGAGTCCTGTCGTCTCTCTTGCCCATTCTTTATTCACAGGTTGTGACCCTCCTCGTTCCCCCGAATAACTTGACTTGCAGGCCAGGTCACATACCCGATATGATGGCTGCAACAGTAGACTTGTAAAATTGTTTCTTTCCATCTTTATTTGCGTTGTAATCATGGCTACTAATCAGAACGTGCTTAGAATTTCTATAGTTGAACAATGATGAGCAGAATTCTCAGGACAGTTCTGAGGCTAAATGAGCAGCCTTTGGTCCCATGAATATGTAGGATCATGAAAAGGAAGAAAGAAACAATCAAGTGAAGCCTGTCCACTCTGAAAAGTATACGAGGTGGATGGTAACAGTAACATAAGAGAAATAGAGTCCAGTTAAGAAATTATTCTGTTATCTACAACAAGATAGGAGAAGTGTTAATCAATGGAAGTAAGCATTTTAGGCCCTGAAGATCAAGGATAAATAACACCCAATATTATGGTTTTAAAAGTCATCACTATGTAAATAATTAATGACAGGTGGTAGAGGGATGTGGTCAGAAAAGGGAAAAAGGCTAGAAACAAGAGGATGGAGAGTCAAGGGCAGAAAAGAGTCATTTGGTGAAGATGGGTAGAAGGAGTCAATACAAAACAAGATCATCTGTATGGAAGTAGCATGCGAACATTTTAATAGGAGGGAAATGAGGAGAGAGAAGGGCCTCCTCCTAAATCAGTGCATAGAAGTCAACTGAGATCCTGAAGGTCTCCATCATTGCTGAATTATTAAAACGTGCTAATTTTGTTTGTGAGAGTCACTGTTTGGATTTTCCATTGTTCTGCTGCTCATGGGAAAAAAAATAGCAATACATTATGAGTGAAAGTCAAGAAACTTAAGTGTAAATAATAACAAAGAAAAAGAAAAATGTTCTAGGATTTTCCTCCTAAAGTAGAGGGTCTACAATATTGAATAGTTTGCTCTTACCAACCAGAAATATCAACTAAATTTCAGTAGGTTAGAGGAATTACAAAGCTTTCATAAGACAAGGAACTCAATTTGTAATCTGGGTGATTTTTTTTTTGACTGTGACACCAGGCCAAGGAGTCTTAGGAAAGAAAAGAAAAAAAGCTAAAAAGAAAAAGTAACTTAAAGTTGTTAATTCAATAAAATACACAAAGTATTAGTCAACTTTTAGTTTTACGTTGAGTCACTCTAAATACAAAATAATGGTTTAGATTAGATTTGTTGTGTGAGCATGTGTGTGTGTGTATGTGTATGTGTAAGAGAGAGACAGACACAGAGACATAATCAGAAAGAGACAAACAGAGAAATTTTCTACTTTAGCCTAAGGACACTCAAAGCAATAATTATGAAGTGTTGTGACTATTTTGCACAGCCAATACAGAAAGCAACATACATTTTAGGGGTAAATTAGACCCTGAAAGTTATGTTCAATGTATGTCTTCCTTACAACATGTACATTTAGGCTATGTGAAGTTTTTTTCAAGAGGATAATTTTCATTTCAGGTTGGCATTATTGAGATCATATGCCTCCAAAGTGTTGCCTGCATTCATACAACTAGATTTAGTTGTTTTGAAAAATATGTATACCTTTACATATTTTTATATTTGAAATACATTTCTTTTTAACAACCGGTTAATGAAACTCTAGTATTTCTTCCAAACAATATAAAATAATAAAATCAATGTATATTTTGGCCTAAAATTTTTTATCAAGTAATACCAAAATACTGATCACTTAACCCTGATATTCATAGTATAGCTTCCCAGAAATAAAATCTTTCTCCCCACTCCCCCTTTTCTTTCTTAATTATTACTGTTTGATGATTCCTACACAAGCTAATTTTTAAGTCATCTGAAAGGAGGAAGGCACAGTTGAGAAAATGCTTTTTTAAGAGTGGCTGTAGGGTTAGAGAGATGGCTCAGTAGTTAAGAGCACTGGTTGCTCTTCCAGAGGTCCTGAATTCAATTCCCAACAACCACATGGGCTCAAAACTATCTGCAATAGGATCTGATGCCCTCTTATGGTGTATCTGAAGATAGATACAGTGTACTCCATATACATTAAATAAATAAATAAATAAATAAATAAATAAATAAGTAAAATTTTAAAGAGAATTGCTGTAGGGTAGACCTGTAGGGCATTTTCTTAATTAGTGGTTGACTTGGGAGGTCCTAACGCTGCTACTCCCAGGTTTTGGATGCTAGCAGAAAGCAGACTGAAAAAGCCATGGAGAGTGAGTCTATAGCAGGACACCTACATGATCTTAGCATCAGTTCCTGTTTTCGGGTTCCTGCCCTGTCTGAGTTCTTGTCTTGGTTTCCCTCAAAGGACTAACTCAGGATATGCGAGTTAAAATAAAACTATTTTTTTTCCTCAAGTTACTTTTGGTCATAGTGTTTCATCATAACAATAACAACCTTAACTAAGATATTCTCTACCAGGAATATTTTGATGTTTATTGTAGTGAAATTCTATTAGTTTTATTTAACTTATATTTATAAGAATTATATATAATTATATATTTATATTATAAGTATTTATATATAAATATATAAATAAAACTAATAGTATATATATAAATTAAAACATATATAAAGCATATATGTTTTACAATGTGTGTGTGTGTGAGAGAGAGCAAGAGAGAGAAAGAGAGAGAGATTGAGAGAGATTGTGCATATGCATGTGTCATTGTATGCATGTGAAAGTCAGGAGGACAATACTCAGGAGCTGATTAACTGCTTTTCAGAGGGCAACATTCATGACCTGATTACCTGTTTTCTCTACCTCTGTTCTGACAATGGAACTCAGGTCAACATCAGTCTTTGTAGCAGCATTCAGCCTGCCGAAGTGTCTTACAGGCCTATTTGTGTATTTTTTGTAGATTATTTAACTGTTTGCAGTTCATTGGCACTGTATTAAACTTACAGAGGGGGGCTCAAAGGAAACAAACACTAAAGACATTGTTTACCACTAAACAGTGGCATGACTCCAGCCACTCCAAAGGTTTTATTCTCTACTTATATTTAACAATTTTTAGGTAAGCATCTATTGATTAAATGCAAACATTCAAACCCTGGTAAGACTTCATGGAAAATATGTTCTAGCTGGTGATATATTTCCTAAATATAAGCTATACAGTGTGTTTGTTACTTGTATATATGTTTTAGATATCAAATCAGAAAGAGAGCTTCAATTAATGAACTGTCTAGATGAGGTATGCTTGTGGATATGTGTATAGCAGATTGTCTTGACTGTTAATTGAGATGTAGAAGCCTGCTCTTGGTATGGGTGCAGTTAGTCCCTGAATTGCTTCCTAAACTGTAAGAATGAAGAGAAGTATCTTAGCACAAGGAGCTTGGGTGCATTCATTTATCTATAGCTGTACTGTAACCAGCTGTCTCAAACCCCTGACCCTATGACTTCCTTGAGAAGATAGACTGTACCATGAAATGTGTGCCAAATAACCCCCCCCCCACTTCTGTTACTTTTTGGAAAAATATATTTTATAGTAACATAAATGAAATTAGGACATAAGGTGTTATCTCAAATTGTTAATGAACATCATAAAAGTGACCAGAATTTACATGAGATTAGTGGAGTTAATCTTTAAAGGAATGTAGAAAGTGGTGACTTGTCAACATTATTTCAAGAGAACATTTATTTGGCTGGGAAAATCAGCCAGTAGGAAGTGAGAATGTCACATGGAACTCTACTCAGCTCAGCTACGATAAGGCCAACTCACCATGAAAGAATCATACATATTAGTGGTTATCTCTGATATTAATAAAGCCTTAGTGCTACATTTGAAAACAAAAATAAAATTCTTACCCCATAGAGTCATTCAGCCAAGAGCTAGTCCATATTTTTGGATTCTCTCCTTTATTGTCCCCACATATTCTTTTCTGTCCCTGTATATTGTATCACTCTGAATCTTTGCATGAGTCAAGAATGTCTTGTGAATCTGTTTGTCTGTGTGTCTGGGTCTATGTCTATCTCTATATATGTCTGATTTTGTCTGTGAGTTTCTTTCTGTGTCTGTAGTGTGATCTGTGTGTGTGTGTGTGTGTGTGTGTGTGTGTGTGTGTGTGTGTGTGTGTGTGTTTATGTGTGTGTGTGATGTCTGTCTGTTGCACGAACTATGTCTGAGAGAGTGCATTTATCAATTTAGTGAGTAGTATGTGAGCTCTATCTAATATTGAGTGAGTCTGATTAAGGAAATCATTAAGCACTTCCCCTTGGAAGCTTTAATCAAGAGTGAGCCCAGATTTGAATTTTCTACTTCTTGCTTCCTTTTTCTTCCATCCTGTCTGCTTGTGTATTAGTCTAAATCTGAACTTGCCTGACGACTGTCTTGTAAATCTGGCCATACATGTGTCTGTCTTTTTAATGAGCTCTATGAATCTGTCTCATTTGTCATGAGCTGTATATGTCTGTCTCTAACAAAGAACTAAACTCTGTATTTAGTGAAAAGCAGCATAGAAAGCATCACACAGAAAAAGAATCGGATACTTTACAGAAATCTTTAACTTAATTTTACAAGACATTAAGTCACTGGTTACAACTGACCCAGATAACTGACCCAGACATCATTGTTGACCAACCAATTCACATAAATGGTTGCTTTTGACCTTTGTGGCCAGTTTTAGGAAGCTTTTTTCTACTTCTGTACATGCTACTTTCTGCAAATGATACACATGTATTACTTTGGGGAAGAGACATGGAAGAGTATACAATTTAAGATTGTAGCTATGCATTAGCTTAGGTTGTAAAGTTGACTGCACAGAAAATCCAAGGCAAGTAGAATTTGTTGTTACATTGTTCTCATAAAAGCTGCTTAACAAACAGTTTTAGTACATAATAAGATATCAGTCTTAAATCTTAGGGAACTCTAAGATGTAATATTAATCTTGGTTGCGATGTCCAGCAAAAGGTCCAGTCTCTCAGAATGTAAGAGATATTTTCAGAATATCCAACTGCTATATAATAACACTGCTGAGAGCTGAGGAATTGCCTCTATACATCAGTCACCTCAAGGATTTTTCAAGTAGGACTTCCCTTTCCTTACCAAACACTGACTTACCATACTTATTTTATTTTAGAACTTCATACAGAGTCACCATATCTATTTCCACTCCAATCTTCCTCCACCCTCAAATTCTTCTAATTCCATTCCTTATGAAATTCATAGTTTCTTCTCTAATCTTATTATTACACATACATATAGTATGTATATATGTATGCATGTGTGTACAAATACAACCTCTGAGTCATTTCTTATTATTGATATGCACCTATGTATGGTGCTAACCACTTGGGATTGAGCACCTATATGAGAACTGAACCCTGGAGAAAACTAATTCTCCTCTTCTTAGCAGCCATTTATCTACCTGTGGCTTTGATGTGACATATGTTACAGCTTTTCATCTAAGGGTGGGACATATTCAATTTACCATGTCAATGTTGGCATATCAACTGCTATCTTGCAATGATGGTCTTGTTCATTGAAACATATTGTTGACGTTCCATGGGTGCATTTTCCTTATCATGCCTAGGGAACACTGCCTACCAACAGTCATATGTGGCTTCTGGCTTTTTCCCTTCTTCTGTGATTTTCCCTGAGCTTTATGCATTGGAGTTGCATTGCAGATATATTAGTTAGGCTTAGATATTCTGTATTCTTTGCATTTTTAGCCAGCATAGTTATTTGTTATTGTCTCCATTGATTGACTATTGAAGCTTCTTTAAAAAAGGAATGAGAGCTACCCTTACCTGTGGGTATAAGATAGTATTTAGAACACAGTTAGAAATTATATTGGTTTAGGAAGATAGCAGTAGTAGGTTCCCTCTTAGGTCTCTGACTTCCCAAGTCATGGGTAGTTGCCTAGGCTTACTGTACCAAGTATGAATTTTCTCTTGTAGAGAATGCTTTAAATCCAAACAGATAGCTATTGCCTACTCTAAGATAAAAGTGCCTTTATCACACTCCTGGAGCTATCTCACCAATAAAGTCATTTTGTGATTGGTAGGCTGTACATATCCACCATCTGCTCCTCCATAGTACCTTTAAATACTGTGAGAGGTATTTCTTGAGGAAGAGACTTCCAGGTCAATCCCAGGTCAATTCTTCCATGGCCTATGTCTGAAGTGTATGTGTCATCAACAATGGGGTCTTACCTTTGAGTTCTATAAAGTGGCAACTCCTCCATTATCATAGGAGACTCATATTACCCATTCACCATGAGAGGAGATTCCAAACACCTGACACTGAGGTTTCTCCATGAGAGGGGGAAGATCATTGCACTTCATTTGAATTTCTAATCTTTCCTCTCCTACTTCTTTTCCTCCCTCACTACTGCCCTGTTCTTTTTCTTCTAGGAAACAAATATCCTAATATATTTGCTAGAGTTGTGGATTTATCTCACATGTAGAGCTGTTTTGGTGGCCAAATATAAGTCTATTCATAAACAAGGACAGGATCTCACTCAACAACATTATCAGCCTCATGGCAGGCAATAATTAGGCATGGATGCTCCTTTCATGTGAAAAATCACATGGCACATCATAATACATAAAATCATAATGATGCCTACTTATCTCCAATGCTAGTAGAAGGTAGCATTATCATTACATTAATAGGTCAACCTATTCTAAATCTGTAGTGTTAACCTTGATGGGATTTTTGTCTAAAAGCAAAAACCATGTCTCTCTGAATCTGTGTGTATTCTTTGATTGGTTTGGTAGTAGTGATGGGGGTTATGGTGACGGTAGCAGTTGTTGTTATTGTTGTTTTTGTCAATTGACATAGGTTGTAGACATCTGAGGAGGAAGATCATCAACTGAGAAAATGTCTCCTTAAAGTTGGGTTGCAAGCAAGCATGTAGGGCATTTTCTTAATCTGTGATTAATTGATATAGGAAGGACCAGCCTAATATGGGTGAGGCCATTCTTGGATTAACGATCCTAGGTTCTGTAAGGATGCAGATTAAGAAAGCCATGAGGAACAAACTAGTAAACAGCATTCCTTCCTGGCCCCTGCATCACTCCTGCCTCCAGCTTGCTGCCCTGTTTGACCTACTGTTCTGACTTCCTTTAGTGATGAACAAAGATGTAGAAGCACAAGGCACATAAACTCCTCTCCAAATTGGTTTTGGCCATGGAATTTCATCCCAGCAACAGTAACCCTAAGGAAGTTAAAAAGATACTGATCTATTTTAATCTCATGCTTTAGGTAAAATTAGAGACAAAGCCTTAATGTACTGGAAGTGAGTTGGGAAATTCTCCCATCTTAGGCAACAAGCAAAATTGCTGTTAATGATGATGTAGAAACAACATCAAAAGAATTATTGATTACTCTTTAATAGAATCTAACAGGTCTAATGTAACTAGGATAGGAAGAGAAACGCTTTCTCCTTAGAATCCACACAGAAAAACAAATAAACAAACAACATCATGACTGGTTGGACCTGTACCTCTACCTGTCTGAAGTTTTCCCCAAAATGTCAGTAGAGGGTAATTTTGCAAGGGATTCTCTCAAACTGCTCTGAGTAAGTGCCAAGTTAGATGCCAACAACAACAATAACAAAAGTAGAATGCTCATCTGGATAAGCTAAACTGCATCAGTCTTCAGGATAGATACTAAGAGGTATGCTTTACCTACATGCCACACAAGAGTTAATGGTTATAGGATTTATATAATGGCTTAAGGAAATAAGCCTCATATCCAGGATTAAAGTAAACACAACTGATCTCTCAGTGTTTATGCAACAACCTAAATGAGTTTGTCAGTACTCATGAAGTTTCAAGGTCCTGGCATCAGGTATGGTCTCCATAACTCCAGGAATTAAGAATGAGCCAAGAGACAACAAAATATACCTCCTATCTTAGTTTAGTTTCTTGTTGCTATGAGAACAGTACAGTGCCTTGTGAAGAAACCTGGAATTGTGAAATAAGTCAATGAATGAATGAATGAGTGAGTGAGTGAGTGAGTGAGTGAATGAATAAAATAAAGCCAGGCTTATTTTTTTCTTTCTCAAATTACTGTTTCACCTCCTAACATCTCTGCTCTTGGCTATACCCAAAAGAAGACAAAAAAATTGAGAATTTGAGGTATGCCAGAAAGAAACATCCAAAAATTTGTTGTGTCTCATTTCCTGGCTATATTTATATAGCTTATAAAGCACTAAAAAGATATAACCACCGAGAGTCTAAATACTGCAAAAAATAATTGATAAAATCAAAGATAAATCCCAAGAGATTGGCCATCTCCATCAATATTTTTCACTCATCTATTTTCCATTACATCTGTTAGTTTGTTTATCCTATAAAACTAAGTTTTAAGTTTCTTGAGTTATGGTTGCAGTTTTGTAGACAAAAGTCTCTTAGGTCCATTCCAACTGCCACATTGCTTTCATTCTAGAGTGGAGGCTCTCAAGATCTCAATGTGATGTTCTTTGCCAGAGACCTTGTTAAAATTGGATTCCCTTGAAACCCTTTCCTCTGGCAGGCCTATCTTTGTGCCAGCTCACTTCCTTCTTTGTTGTGTGTTCAAATGTCAAGATGTCGGATGTATTCTTTGCCAGGTTTCCGCTTCTATGAATCATCCTTATATTGGCGCTTCCCTCTCTTCCCTGTTTTTTTTCTTTCAGTTTTAAGATCATCTTTCAAGGGTCAAGATATCTCTGCAATGCTACTGTCGACTGAAATTTTTATATGTCAACTGAGTAAGATGACTCCACCTGTTGCAACTAAATCAGCCAGTTGTTCAAGTTAGCTCCCTCCAAACTCCAATCTATATATTTAAAAATGAAAGCAAGACAGTTATCGAAATTGACTTCCCAGATTTGATACCACTAAGATTTTTATCAGGCCTATTTTAATGTCAGAAGATTTTAAACAAACAATCAGCTTCACAATATTGAGATAAGTTCTCTCAAACACTTTATAAAGTGCAGTTTTCTCAGCAAAAAAGTATTAATATTCTTTGCCAGATAAAATGACTTCAAATGTCATGATTCTGAAATATAAAAATCTAATATTTATGAGTCAAGTATATATATCCTCAATATTAGGTAAACAAGATCTCAAAGGTGGGATACTGCAAAACTGTTCGTAGGAGTCCACTTAGTCCTCTTTACCTTGGTCATTCGCCAAAGACCTAATTGCTTCATAATGAACCAACAAGAGAAACAACAATTCCAAGTGAACTGCTGACAAGCTGAATGAATACATCTAATTGGTGTTTGGAGAGGCACTTTCTGTCTGTTTGCTAAAGGGCACATTCAAGAACATTGGACGTCTTCATATGTGAGTAGGACTATTTACTGTCAGAAGGTAGAAAATGCATGGAATTTGCACTGAGACCAGCATATATTAGTAACGATTTGCTTAGTCTTATAGTCTGAAGTTCCCTTATTGATAAAATTGTAGTATTAAAGAAAATTGTCTCTCATTCTCCTAGTAGGAAATACATGCCACTGTGACACTGTTTGGAATAGGATTTCATGTTCAACTCCCTTCTGTCTGCTATGATTTTATATGCCTTAGGCATGCCCAGGGCATGAGCATGCCATCACAACCCCTGTAATTCCTAAGCACACCTTCACTGATATGTAAGAGGACACTGTTCCGTTGTAATCATCCACCACATCTGGGTCTTAAACTCTTTATGCCTCCCTTTCACAATAGTCCTTAAGCCTCTGGAGAAGGAGATGAAATGTGCACTTCTAACTTAGGTCTGAGAATACTGTACTCTTAATTTGTGTTCCTGGGTTAGTTGTGGGTCATTTTATTTATAACTATCTACAGAAAATAGAAGCTTCTCTGATGAGAATTGAGAGGTGCATTAATCTAGAGAAACAGTAATTATTTATGTATGTATTATACATGTGTGTATGTATGTATATATATATATATATATAGTTTCACATAATATGTAGAGTTTATTATACATATTTATATATGGTTTTATATAATGTGATTTTATATATAATAGATTTTTATAAAATTAATATGTAGTGTAAGTAAGGAGTCAGTTTAACACTATAGCCTATGACCTGTGTAGCAAGAGAGTCTTGGTTCAATAATATTACCAGGTAGATATTTCATCTTGTAGAGGAGGACTTAAAATTCCAATCAGAAAGTGATTGGTTACTTCCATGACTCAAGTTTCTCTAAAAATGTAGTACTTAGTAAGTCAACTACACTCCTGTGGAAGAACTAAGGATATTTGGGCAACACAATACTGTCTTGATGGGGGAGAAAAGAACACAATGTTGGGTGGGTGAAAGGGAACAATAGATCCAGGATGAATGGGCAGCTGGGTGAATATGATCAAAACACACTAAATATGAAATTCTCAAAGCATTAATAAATATTTATGTATAAAAAATGGCATAAACATAGATGACTTCTTGTACACTCAGAGGTTTTCACCAGTACCCACTTCCCAAAATATCAACTCTGAGACTTAATTGTTTATGAATAAATATGTAGGCCATAAGCTTTGGCTCATTCCCTGCCTAGGTTGTAGCTTATATAACTTGTTTATTCTAGTCTGTGTCTGCCATATGGTTGTTTACCTCTCCTTAGTTTTATGCATCTGACTTCCTCAGAGTTCCGGGCAAATCCCCCACTCTTTTTCAGGAGTCTGCATGGGTCTAACCTAGGCATTCTGTATATATGTCATAGTTGTGTAGTCTGGTGTTTTGTGGCACTGCTAACAGAGGTAGCTGTAGCTCTTTCTGAGGCTTTTGCTGCTTTGGGACCCTTTTTTCTCATACTGTATTGCACTGTCCAGCTTTCATATGCGGGGAAACGCTTAGTCTTACTCCAACTTGACATGCCAAGTTTTGTTGATATCCTGGGAGACTTACCCTGCTCTAAGGGAAAACAGAGGAAAAGGAATCAATGGGGAGGGAGGAGTGTGGGGGTATAGTACGTAATAGGCATACGGTAGGAGGGAAAACTGCATTTAGGATGTAGTATATGAGACAATAAAATCATAAAAAAGAATAAAGAAAGCTGATTTCCGAAAATTTTAAGGGTGCCATCACTAGTAGGTTTATGCAGCACAAATTGGAGTTAGTAGGTTACATTAAATAAAAGATCACACGAAATTGGAAAGGATGTGGAAGGAAAAAGATAGATCCAGGAGAATTTAGGGGATGAATGTGAGATAAATATGATCATATCATATGTATGTTTAAAACCATATATGTATAAAATTCTCAAAGGCTAAGTGAAATATATTAAAAATTACCTTGAGGAATAGCTGTTAATATCAATATGAGGTAGGTTTAAAGTATGTGGACTATTCCTCACATTAATTAGTATACATGATATGGCCAGTAAATGTTATTATTAAATGTTATCATTATAAGTGAAAATCTTGGAAAATGATTTATGTGGAATACCTGCCTTGGCATTTAAACAAAAGTAGCCAAGGGAGTTTCCTGTCCTAGTTCTTATACTTCCACTGCTGTTCAAATACATCCTGGCAGCAAAGGTCACATATTAAATGGAAAGTCAAACCTAGCTAAAGTAATATGAGAAACAAAACATAAGTTTTAGATACTTATAAAATGTTTTGGAATATTGTTCTCTTACTCTTAAGTCTCTACTTTTGTTTATGTTGGGATCCTATTGAAGTGAGTCACCGTTCAGCTTGTACCCAGCACAAATGGTAGAACTCATTTATTTATGAGTCACTGTGCTTCCCAAGGCTCCTTCCATTGTGTAAGAACTAAATCATTCGGTTGTTGCTCACAAGCATTTAGAGTTTAAAAAGAAATACATGTTTAAAGTGATAGTATAGGGCAGGAATATCAGGGATCTGGAATAAACCGTGGATTTTACCAAGTTATGTGCACTGAATGCCAACAAATGAAAACTCAAAGAGAAGCAACCTTCTCTAATGAGACTCCATTTAATTAATTTGGAGAGAAAAGGGCAATTTTAGTTGACCATTGAATATTAAGCTTTTTAAGTTATGAATTGTTTTAGTCTTCAGTTTTATTTAAATTTTGTTAATAAAGCATTTATAATGTTTACTTGTGGATGAGAAAATTTATGTTGATATGTGTTAAAGTGCCATCTATAAAAGTGAGAAAAGACAAAATTAATGTCTGAGGCTCTTGATCTGTGGGAGTCAACCAAGCCCCTTGCATCAGAAGTCTACATTTGTTGGCCAGCTTATCAGGAACTGCCTATAGTCTTTCACAAAGTAAATTTTAGACATGAGAGCAACTTTTTGCTAAGATGCCTTCAAACATATATAAATACATATTTTTAACACAAGTCTATAAAATTTGTATCTTTCCCTTACCTCTATATGTTAAAGAATTTATACATGTTGGTACTTGATTATTATGAAGCCTTTGAAAATTAAATCTAAAGGTTTTAAAAGTGATCTCATAGAAAACAAGCTATAAGTCATTGCAAGTGTTGATTGACATTCTCATTTTGTTTTCCTTGACATGTTTGTCAGTCGAAGGAAAGAGTGAATACGCATAATTGTTACTTGTAGTGGTAGTTTGTCATGGCTGGTTGCTGTCACTTTCCATCATAAATCAATGCTTTCTCCCTCACGATTTAGCTTTATTACTGACATATATACTACTAGTTTCTGTAAAGGTCATTGATTTGTTGTACACCTTGTTCTTTCTCATGAATAAAATCAGTCTTTCCCAAACTCATGATGGCATCTTTGCTGAATCCATGGACATCTCCTTCTCTCAGAGCATTAATCACTTGGTGATTGGCTATTAGAATATTCTTACTTTTCAGCGGCAATTCCCCTAATGCTTTCCTTTGGAGTTGAAGACATTGAGTTAATTTTTGATATTACAAATCTTTACCTGAATAGGAGACATATTATTTCCTGTGCACATAGTAATTGTAAAATAGAATATTGATAAATGTGGCATTAAACTAGAGACTTTAGAAACAAAACTAGTTTCAACCTTCAGCAGTCATGCAATAAATGTTTTTTTTTCTGTTTTTGAAACTTTCATTTTTTTATTAATTATTTCATTTATTTACATTTCAAATGTTGTCTCCCTTCCCAGTCTCCCCTCCTCAAACCCCCTCCCCATGCAACCCTCTCCTTTTCCTCTAAGAGGGTGCTCTTCCACCCACCAAGCCACTCCTGTCTCATCCCTCCAGTATCCCCCTTTGTTGAGACAGCAAGCTTCCACAGAACCAAGCACCTCCCCTTCTATTGATGTCAGATAAGGTAGTCCTCTGCTATTTATGAGGTGGGAACCATGGACCACCCCCCCTTCATGTATACTTTTTGTTTGGTGGCTTATTCCCTGGGAGCTGTGAGAGGTCTGTTTTTCTTCCTAACAGGTGGCGATGCCCTTCAGCTCAGTTCTTTGAGAGTTTTGTGCAAGATATTTTGATCAGGTTCACCCTTTTCCAGCTCTTCCCACACCCAGATTCCCTTCCTTCTCTACCCAAATTTATGTCTTTCGAAAAAAAATATCCACTCAGTTCAATTTTGCTACAGACATATTCTTGAATGTGTGCCTACAACTAGATATGTCAGGGTCAAGCCCTTGAAGAGAACTGACTCTTCTCCCAACATCTATTTATTGTCAATAGCTCCCCAGTTACAGGCGGGTTATAGTAACTTCATGCTAGCTTCCATTTCTGCTTTAAGTAAAGTTTTAATTTATCAGAGGGAGACTCGGTTTGACAGCTGATTTTTTTTCTTGAAGGAACTCAAGAAATATCCATCAAAATGGCTTAGCAGGTAAAGGCCTCCAAGACTGACAACTTAAGTTTGATTTCTAGGTCACATGCAGTATGGTAGAAGGAGAGAACAAACTCCTACATTATTCTGTAACCTTTCAAGTGTATTCCAACACACACACACACACACACACACACACACACACACACACACCTATCCATGTGTACACAGATATACTTCATCTATAAACAAAATACATCAAAATTTAATTAAAAAACATTTAAAATAAATAAATCTTTTTAATTAAAACATGAAGTTAAGACAAGTAGAGGAGAACATAGGGAACAGATAAAGGAGACTATTTTTCCTTTAAGTGAAACTATAAGAAACACAATACATATTTGTGTGATACAAAATAAAGAAAATGTTGTTAGTAATTTGACCCTCAAATATGTTCCTCATTTTAGAAGAAATGGTTTAATTAAGAAGTACAGAACTTTATATTTGAATAATTTCTTAGCACAGTGGTAATTTAATTTAATTTAATTTGTGATTTAAATTAACAAAATAATTTTATATAAGGAGATATCTGTTGCTGAATAATTTTCAAGAGATAAATATAAACATAATTGTATAATTTCTGAAGAATTACAAGTGAATAGAAATTGTTGGAAACAAAGGCCAGTTTGCAACCATAGAACACTGCACTGGCAGAAAAAGCTGGCACAAATCCATTAAAATGTGGATGACAAGACCATGGGGGTGGGTGTGAGTCAGCACAAGATGACTGACAGAGAATACAAATATGTCATAGCTCCCTTCCCATTTCTCCCTGCAGATGATCCCAGAACCCTCCCTGCTTTATTTCAGATCCATGCCCTCTTTTTCTACTCTTAACAATAAAGGAGGATGATGTTTTCTTATGTCAGTTTTAATATTGTATTTCAATGATAGAATGAGTTTGGTGCTCCTATTTAGATATCTAATTAGGTTTTTTTCATAAAGCATTGTATAATATTTATTTCTGAAAGATAAAAATCTTGTCAAAAAAAGGTATACAAAAAGAAAATCCTTTACTGGATTCTTATGAGGAAAGATTCTCATACTAGAGAGAGTGGTCATGCCAGGTGTCTGACCCAGGTTGGTTCCTTGTAACTTGAAAGGCAGAATGAAGGCCACAAGTACTAGAAGACAAAAAATCTGACTCAGAAGGTATAGAGCTAGCATGGTGATCACACGTGCAATTTTAACACACTAGAGCCTGTAATTCTCACACCTCATGCAAAGTACACTCTTTTTCCTCCAGACTCAGTGTATACGATTTTTGGATGCTATACCTCACTGAAGCCTAATGTAGCTGTTTATTCCTCCTGTCAAGGCTCCTTCCCCCCTTTTCAAATCCTTTCTTTTAAAAACCCTGATGTCTTCTGAGCTAATGTTAGTATGGAAATTTTGTCTTCTCAAATCACTATCTCAGCCTGAAAATACTGTTACTTTATATATAAGAAAATAAAAGCAACGTTCTTTCATTTTAATTATGTTCACTTCTATGCTGTCAAACTTTAGCTTTATGTTTAGCATACTCTGCCTTCAAGTACCATCAGGTGACATTTATTTAGCATCATAATTATCCATCACAACTTTTCACCCTATAAATATTCCCTACTTACCCTCCTTAGTATTTCATGTGCTTATTAATTGTGTTCGAAGTTCTTCCTTTACAGTCTTCTCCTATACAGTGTGTAGCCATCACTGCTCATACACCAGTATTTTTGAAATTTCACACACTTATGCCTCATTTAGTGACATATTTTTCCATTTAACAAGTTTCTTGAGTTGTTAACCTCTGAATTCCCCAAAAGTTAATCTCAGCTTTGTGATGTAGGTGAGAAGAAACATCTAATAAACACAGGTTGATCATTGTGGCATCAGCAACAATATGAATAAATCCTGAATGACCTTGTTTGATAAGAACAAAAGACAGAAATATTTTATCACTTATCTTTTCTAAGAACCTGAGAAAGTTGAAAATGTGAAAATCCTTGTTTCATATGTAGTGATAATCAAAGTCACCCTGGGTCACCATGAGGCAATCTAGACTGCATCAATAATATAGTAACTGATGAGCAGGGAAAATAAATTGAATGAACTTTAAAGAATAACAAAAAGAGGGGTTAAACTTAAAAACTATAAAATATTAGAAACTACTTACCTTTAAAAAGCTGAAGGAACATATATGAAAATTAAAACAATTAACTAGAAGTGAATGAAAATCAACACTCAAGTAAGAATTTTACCCCCTTTATTCTGAAAACTTTATTTGGGGGATAGTTATTTCAAGGCAAAAATGCAGTACTTAAAAATTAAAAAACTGAGAATGTATGTATCAAAAAGCCTTCCTTTCCCCCGCCCAAGTCATAAAGTGGGAGTGTTGTGAATGGTGTGAATGAAGACTACTCTGTGAAGATAGTAGGTACGAGTAGTTCCTGTTAATGGTCAAGCTGACACAGAAGACTATCTGATTCTTCCAGCCCAAGACCAGCACCAGAAATGTTGCAACAATCAATCTTAAACTAAATACAATGAATGGTTACACATGGTATATTTCTGGATCTGCAACATTTTAGAGGGCCTCAACTGAACTGACCATCCTTGCTGGTAAAGGAGCTTGAAACCAGTACTGCCAATTTCAGCATGAATAAAACTTAATAACTTGATCCAGTAATGTGCTCTTGAACTCTGATTTTAACTAGGTATCTTGCATCTAGGAAGTTCTCTAAGTGCTGAAGGGAAACCACTTTTTCATTTAAATGGTAAGATTTAAGACATCACACAAATGCTGGAAGCTACTAAGACTTAGTCCTTGTGTAACTAAACCTTCTTGGAAGAGCAGAACAAACATTTCAAGAAAGTCTGAGGGCTAAATGAAGCAAGAAGAGTGACTTTCGTTAGAAGAATCTGGGTTCAGAGCTCTTGCTTTGAGGGGTGTGCTGGCTGGTTTTGTGTGTCAACTTGACACAAGCTAGAGTTATCACAGAAAAAGGAGCCTCCCTTGAGGATATGCCTCCATGAGATCCAGCTGTAAGGCATTTTCTCAAGTAGTGATCAAGGAGGGAGGCCCCAGCTCATTATGGGTGGTACTATCCCTGGTCTGGTGGTGTTGGGTTCTATAAGAAAGCAAGCTGAGCAAGGCAGGGAAAACAAGCCAGTAAGCAACATTCCTCCATTGCCTCTGCATCAACTCCTGCTTCTAGGTTCCTGCCCTGTTCCTGTCCTGACTTCCTTTGGTGATGAACAGTAATGTGGAAGTGTAAGCTGAATAAACCATTTCCTTCTCAACTTGCTTCTTGGTTATGATGTTTTGTGCAGGAATAGAAACCCTGACTAAGACAAGGAAACAGACTTGTTTCAGTGTAGACTCTTTCTAGCACCAATGAAGAAGGCTTCCTAACAGTGCATGCACATATGAATCACAAGAAATAAAAGGAGGGACATGCTGCAAACTGTCAACAATCAATCATCAATGAATGCATTTGGATATATCATTGCATTGAGCATGGGATCATGTGCAATATAACTTAAATACTTTTAGCAAATTGTATATTTAATTTGATTCCATCTGTATACAATTTCATTTTCATGCCTCATACCCAAAACATTTTTCTGTCTTATTGCTTTTTCCCTAATAATAATAATAATAATAAAAGGTATTCAACCAAGTTTACTACTTATTTATCTCTTCATTAGTCTCTTTTCTATTTCATAACATAAAATAGACAGATTATAAAGTGGTAACAAACATAAAGAAAATCTACAAAGGTAAACACAGCTTTGTCTGCAATGACAATGGGTTGAGATTTTTAACAGTTATGTTATCAAGTCAGGAAATGATTTTTAACACAAGAAGGATGTGTTCATTTTTATGAAGTTATTTGTATGAACTCACAGAGGTTGTGACAGCAATCAAAAGACCAGAGTGGGAATAAGCCATGCCAAGTTCATCATGGAGAAAGTTTCTGGGCAAGAAGTTGCACCTATAGCTAAAGAGCTTTTGGTATTTCTAACCTTCTGTGAAAGGAATTGTCCATTGTTTTAAAAAGTGTAGTCCACAGTGAGAAAAAACAGCCCAGTGTAAAGGCACATATCCAAGACTATGCGGATAGCATAATTGTCTTTAGTGGATGAGGAAAAAACCCCACAGTGTTGGGTGGGCATGGAATCAGGGGCAGATCTGGGAAAAGGTAAGGACAGAAGGTGATTATGAGAATACACATTGTATGAAATTCTCAAAATAATACTTGTTAAATTTGACAATTAGAAATGTTAAAATATTTTTAAAGAAATATATTTATGCAAAGAGGAAAGAGACAGTGATTGAAAGGTGTAATATAGGACACTTTATTGGCTGCCCAGGGGGAGATACCAATGTGCTGTTGAATATTCAATTCAATGTGTTCAAGAACCTGGATTAAAGAAAGAGAACTTGAAACTAATAATTCTTAGACAGTGATTATAAACATGTGACTGTTCTCAATTGTGAGAAAATTAAGTTTACAGTAAAAGAGAAGAGATGTTTGGTGTTTGATACTGGGTTAGAATAAGGTTGGTTGCAGGCATAGTACGTTTGTGTATAGTATGTCTGGTTTTCATGGAAAACAAACAAGGAAAGGACAGTATTTATAGCATGAGGTTAACTTTAAAATTTACCTGACCATGATTTATTTATAAAGTCCTGTCACCACCTCCTCAAGATGTAAAATTATATCTTAGAAATAAAACATTATTATTGTCTCATAGACTACAGGACTGCATATAGAGGTTTTGTGTTACATGTTCTGCTAGTTACACTAAAATTATCGATAAGGTATAGGAAAAGCAAAGAAGAGAGGGCCTGGAATTATAGGGGAGGCATCTCTAGGATGTGCTGAGTCCTGGAATAGGGTATGTTCCAGGGAGTCTATGATGATGTCTTTACCTGAGACTCCTAGCAGTGGGGAACTTGAAGCCTGGAGTGGCTATCTCCTGTAGACAGACAGGATTCCCAATAGAGGGATAAGGACACCAACCCACCTACAAAACCTTGAATCTGAAATTTCTCCTGTCTAAAAGAAGTTCAGAAACAAAGATGGAGCAGAGACTAAGGGAATGGTCCATCAATGACTGACCAAATTGAGACCAATCCCATGGACAAGATCCAATCCTTGACACTATTAAGGATACTCTGTTATGCTTGCAGACAGGAACCTAGCATAACTGTCCTTTGAGTGGCTCTACCAAGCAACTGACTGAAATAGATACAGAGACCTACAGCCACAACATAAGTTGGAGCTTGCTTGGAAAATCTTGTGTAAAAGTTGGAGGGCCAATTGATGGACCTAAAGAGGATAGGAACTCCACTAGAAGACTAAAAGAGTCCACTGACCTGGATCCTTGGGGGCTCTCAGAGACTGAGCCACCAACCAAAGACCATACATGGGCTGACCCTAGCCCTACCCCACCCCCATTCCAAGGATATATGCACCAGATGTGTAGTTTGGCCTTCATGCAGTCCTCCTAACTACTGGAGTGGGGACTGCATCTGACTGGGTTGCCTGCCTGTAGATCCTCCTACCCTGAGATGTGTTGTCTGGCCTCAGTGAGAGAGGATGTGTCTAGTCCTTCAGTGACCTGATATACGAGGATGATTTGGTATCCAGTCAGGGAGGGACTTCCCTTTATCAAAAGAGAAGGGGAAAAGTTGTGGAGTAGGTTCTATATGAAGGGAGACTGAGATGAGATGGGGGACTGTTATTTATATGTAAAGTGAATAAATTAATTAAAGGAAAAAGTATAAAATTAAATCAGTAACCTTCCTTTATAATAATGATAAACAGGCTGAGAAAGAAATTAGGGAAGCAGCTCCCTTCACAATAGCCACAAATAATATAAACTACCTTGGGGTAACTCTAACCAAGCAAGTGAAAGATCTGTACAACAATAACTTCAAGTCTCTCAAGAAAGAAATCAAAGAAGATCTCAGAACATGGAGAAATCAAAGACGATCTCAGAACATGGAGGCATCTCCCATGTTCATGGATTAGCAGAATTAGCATAGTAAAAATGGCCATCCTACCAAAGGCAATCTATGCATTCAATGCCATTCCCATCAAAATCCCAACACAATTATTCAAAGACATGGAAAGAGCAATTCTTAAATTCATCTGGGAAGGCAAAAAAAAAAATAGTGAAAATAATTAACAATAAAAAAATGGCTGGGGGAATCACCATTCCTGACCACAAGCTTTACTACAGAGCAATAGTGATAATAGCTGCATGGTATTGGTACAAAGACAGACACGTTGATCAATGGAATAGAATTGAAGACCCAGAAATAAAACCACACACTTCTTTGACAAAGAGGCGAAACATATACCATGGAGAAAAGAATGCATCTTCAACAATGATGCTGGTCTAATTCGCTGTGTGTAGAAAAATGAAAATAGACCCATATTTGTCACCTTGTACAAAGCACAAGTCTAAACAGATCAATGACCTCAACATAAACCAGATACACTGAATCTAATAGAAGAGAAAGTGGGAAAGAGCCTTGAACTCATTGGCACAGCAGTAGGGTGGGAGGGTGCTGGGAGTTTTCTATGCAGAACTCCAATAGCTCACACTCTAAGATCAAGAATTGATAAATGGGACCTCATGAAACTGGAAAACTTTAGGAAAGCAAAGGATAGAGCCAATAAGACAAATTGGTAACCTAGAGATTGGGGGGAAAAAAAGACTTCACTAACCACACATCTGATAGAGGGATAATATCCAAAATATATAAAGAACTCAAGATGCTAACCACCAAAAAAACCAAACAACCCAATCAAAAAATGAGGTATAGAACTAAACCTAGTATTCACAACAGAAGAATATGGAATAGCTGAGAACCACCTAAAGAAATGTTCAAAGTCCTTGGTGATCAAAGAAATCCAAATCAAAATGACCCTGAGAATCCACCTTACACCAATCAGAATGGTTAAGATCAAAACCTTAGGGGACAGCACATGTTTGCAAAGATGAGGATAAAGGGGAACACTCCTCCATTGCTAGTGGGATTGCAAACTGGTACAACCACTCTGGAATCCAATCTGGAGGTTCCTCAGAAAACTGGAAATAGATCTACCTGAAGACCTAGAAATACCACTCTTGTCAATATACCCAAAAGACACCCAACCATGCTATAGGGCCATGTGTTCCATTATGTTCATAGCAGCCTTGTTTGTGATAACCAGAAGCTATAAACAACCCAGATTTCCTAAGACAGAAGAATGGATACAGAGAATTGATTTATTTACACAATGGAGTACTGAGGAATTAGGAACGAGGAAATAACTGAGTTTTGCAGGCAAATGGATGGAACTAGAAAATATCATCCTGAGTGAAGTAACTCAGACCCAAAAGGACATACATGGTATGTACTCGATAATAAGTGGGATATTAGCCAAAAAAGAAAAAGTACAGAATACCCAACATACAGTCTACAGGACTCAAAAAAGGTCAACAAACTGAAGGGCCCAAGTGAGGATTCCTAAGTCCGAATTGGAAGGAAGAAGAAAGCAATCACAAGGAGGGAAGAAAGGAGGAACGTGTGTAGGAACGAGGATACGGTTTGGTGGGGGGCGGGGGGAGATTGGAACATGACGTGGTATTGGGTGGGGGAAACAGACTGAAGCCCTGAGAGCCAGCAGAAAGAATAGAAGTAGGCAACCTGGGGTGGTAGGAGGTTAGGGGGACCCTCCAGAATGTACCAGAGAACTGGGAGAAGAGAGACTCTCAGGAATCAAAAAGAAGGACCTTATATGAGATGCCAGTGGGGAGAGGGAACTTGTAGAGCTCACTTACAGAAAGTCAGAGCATCAAGTGAGGGATAGGTTGCCATTCCACAGTCAAAATCCTGACCATAATTGTTTCTATCTGAAAGAATTGTGGGGATGGAAATGGAGAGGAGCCTGAGGAGAAGAAGGTCCAGCAACTTCCCCCAAAGTGGGATCCAGCTCAAGGGTAGGCACCAAAGCCTGACATTATTACTGAGGTTATGGAGCACTCACAAAAAGGGACTTATCATGACTGTCCTCCGAAAGACCCAACAAGCAGCTGAAAGAGTCAGATGCAGATATTTGCACCCAATCAATGGACAGAAGCTGCTGACCCATATGGTTGAATTAGGGAAAAGGTGGAAGAAGCTGAGGAGGTGAGGGACCCTGTAGGAGGACCAGTATTGGCAATTAACCTGGACCACTGAGATCTCTAAGACACTTGACCACCATGCAGGCAGCATACATTAGCTGCTATGGGGCCCCCAACATATATATATATATATAGCAGAGGACTTCAGGGTCTGCATTTAGTCAAAGAAGATGCACCTAACCTTCAAGAGACTGAGGGTTTAGAGGTCTGGTGGGGTTGGTGGTGAGTAGTGGGGACATCCTTGTGGAGATAGAGGGTAGGGAAGAGGTATGGTATGTGGAAAAGTTGGAGGGTGGGCCAGGAGAGAAATACAATCTGGAGTTTAAAAATCAATCAATGAATCAATCAATCAATAGAAAAATAATAAAATAAAATTATTGTGTCATTTGAATGATAAGTAAATCTCTTTGTCATGTCTTGTGTGCTTGTTGTTTGAGAATTCAGATGCCAAGATGAAGGGTCTAGAAAAGAAGAAAGAGTAGTATAATGACCCTCCTCCAAGAAGTCAACTAATATAGATATTTAACATAAGTGTCTTGTATGTGAGAAAATAGTGCTTGAACCTTAGAATGGATTTTAGAAATTTGTGTTGAGAAATAGCTAGAAAAGTGACCAATGGTATCTGAAGTAGAACAGGACACTATGCACCCCTTTGCCAACTTGTATGTAAACTACACAGGAATGATAACTGAGATGGAAGTGATGAGTTTCATCTATAACTTTATATGACTGACTTGGTGTTGGGAACCTAGAGGGTATAGCAGAGCTAGCATTGTGGACATAAGATGCTTTGTTTTAAGGCTCATCCTGCTTAAGTGGAGACAGAAACAAGCATCATGGAAGGACTGGAGGAGATAATAGTAATGTAGTTAGAAATTGTTTCCACGTTTGCCTCAAATTTGAAGTGAAGTTTTGCTATTGTAAGGAGAGAAATGTAGTCTGGAGCAGTAGAAATGAAGGCAGCAAGTCATTATCAAGAGAACACTCAACAGTTAAGGGCATATACTGCTCTTCCAGGGGACAAGAGTTTTAATTCCCAGCACCTGAACCAGGCAGTTCACAGCTTCCTATAATACCAATTCCACAGGTAGCCAATGCCTCTGGACTGCTTAGGCTCCTTCATACATGTGCACACACACAGAGTATGCATGCATGTATGTATGAGTGTGTGGGGAGCTATATGTGTGAGTATGTATATGCACATCTGGGGCAGAAGTCTAAGTTGTTTGTCATCATCAATCATCCTATTTCTTGATTTTTGAGACAAAATCTTTTTTGCGTGGTATTGGTACAGTGACAGGCAGGTGGACCAATGGGATAGAATTGAAGACCCAGAAAATTGAACCCACACACCTATGATCACTTGATCTTTGACAAAGGAGCTAAAACCATCCAGTGGAAAAGAGACAGCAGTTTTCAACAATGGTGCTGGCTCAAGTGGCAGTTGGCATGTAGAAGAATGCAAATCAATCCATGCCTATCTCCTTGTACAAGGCTCAAGTCCAAGTGGATAAAGGACCTTAACATAAAACCAGATACACTGAAACTAATGGAAAAGAAAGTGGGGAAGAGCCTCGAGCACATGGGCACAGGGGAAAATTTTCTGAACAGAACACCAATAGCTCATGCTTGAAGGTCAAAAATTGACAAATGGGACCTTACAAAATTGCAAAGCTTCTGAAAGGCAAAGGACATTTTCAATAGGACAAAATAGCAACCAACAGATTGGGAAAAGATCTTTACCAATCCTATATGTGATAGAGGGCTTATATCCAATATATACAAAGAATTCAAGAAGTTAGACTCTAGAGAAACAAGTAACCCTATTGAAAATGGGATACAGAGCTAAGCAAAGAATTCTCAACTGAGCAATACTGAATGTATGAGAAGCACCTAAAGAAATATTCAACATCCTTAGTCATCAGGGATATGCAAATCAAAACAACCCTGAGATTCCACCTCACATCAGTCAGAATGGCTAAGACCAAAAACTCAGGTGACAGTAGATGCTGGTGAGATTGTGAAGAAAAGGAACACTCTTTCATTGCTGGTGGGATTGCAAGCTGGTACAACCACTCTGGAAATCAGTTTAGTGGTTCCTTAGAAAATTGAACATAGTACTACCTGAGGACTCAACTATGCCACTCCTGGGCATATACCCAGAAGATTCTTCAACATGAAATAAGGACATATTCTCCACTATGTTCATAGCAGCTTTATTTATAATAGCCAGAAGCTGGAACCAACCCAGATGTCCCTCAAGAGAGGAATGGATACAGGAAATGTGGTACATTTACACAATGGAGTACTACTCAGATATTAAAACCAATGAATTTATGAAATTTTTTAGGGAAATGGATGGATCTGGAGAATATCATCCTGAGTGAGGTAATCCAATCACAAAAGAACACACATGGTATGTACTCACTGATAAGTGGATCTTAGCCCAGAAGCTCAGATTACCCAAGATACAATCCACAAACCACAAGATACTCAAGAAAAAGGATGACAAATGTGTGGATACTTCAATCTTTCTTAGAAGGGGGAACAAAATATCCACGGAAGGAGTTACAGAGAGAAAGTATGGAGCAGAAACTGAAGGAAGAACAATTCAGCGACTGTTCCACCTGAGAATCCTTCTCATATTCAATCACCAAATCCAGTCACTATTGTGGATGCTAGCAAGTGCTGGCTAACAGGAGCCTGATATAGCAGTCTCATGAGAGGCTCTGCCAGTGCCTCTCTAATACAGAAGTAGATGTTCACAGCCATCCATTGGACTGAGCATGGGTCCCCACTGAAGGAGTTAGAGAAAAGACCTGCCATGGCTGGCCAGTCTGTGCCTCCCTCAGATCGACAAGGCTATGGTGAAGAAATGACAAACAGAAACAACACAAGGGAGCGCAGAATCTGTGTATTTGCACAAAGTAAAAATCAGGCTTATATAATATACAGAAAGAGGGTGAATGTCAGGGATCATGTAGGCAGGTAATGGTCACATCAAAGTCAGTAAGATCAAACAGCTAGGTGTAAATTATTCCTTCAGAAGAACAATAGTGCTCTTCCTTGCTGGGCTATCTTGGCAGCCCTAAGCAAACTCTCAGTGGTCTGAAGCAGGTAAGCACCAGGAGGCCCCATTCTAGCAGCTCCTGGGAAGGGTTTGATTTGTAACACAAACATTAGTTCAGGAAGCTTTTCAACTATTCTCTAGTTTGTAAAGCAATTGTGCCTTGTGTGGTACTGCTCTTAGAGTTCTATGTATACAGATAGCAATAGTGCCTGACGTCTATCTCTAACTCTGGAAACACCCTGTCTGATAAGGCAGCTTCCTTGTGAGAATCAGTAGGCAATAATGCCTGACCTCTATTGCTAACTCTGGGGACACCCCCATGTGATAAGGCAGCTTCCTTGTAAAAATTCCAAGCTAATAACAGCTAGGAAATCAATTAGGATCATTGAAACATGGTGGAGGCCAGGAAAGAATGTTTAACCTCAGTTTTAGCTATTTATGAATCATTTCTTAGGGCACCTATATGCCTGAACAAAGAAAGCACACAAAATTCTCCACAGACGTTTGCAGAGACCAATCTGGAACACATCTGAGTTAGGAGATGCCAAGAAATGAATAGCCAGGAGGCTAGCTCCCTTTGAAGCCATACACCTCAGGTCCATGATCAGGTCTTCAAGCCTGATGTGCAGACTTTACTGGAGTAGACAAGTGGGTGTAGCAAGGACCCAAGGCGCTGAAGGGGTTTACAGCCTTAGGAGGAACAACAACAACTAACTAGTACCCTCAAAGCTTCCAGTGACTAAACCACCAATCAAAGAGTATATATGGTGGGACTCATGGCTCCAGATGCATATGTATCAGAGGATGGCCTAGTCAGTTGTCAATGGGGGAGGAGAGGCCCTTGGTCTTGTGAAGGTTCTATGGCCCAGTATAGAAGAATGCCACGGCCAGGAAATGGGAGAGGGTGGGTTGGTGAACAGGGGGAGGATGGGATAGAGGGGTTTCAAAGGGGAAATAAAGAAAGGGGATAAAATTTGAAGTGTAAATAAAGAAAATATCTAATAAAAAAATCTTTAACTAAACCTGGAGTTCCCCAAATCTGTATTACTTAGCTTATTAACTCCAGGAATCCTTCTGCTTCACCTTTTCCAGTACTGGTAATATGTCATCTGTTTATTACTTTAGGCAGAGTTTTCTTTGGGCTTTGAGAATCTGAACTAAAAATTTCATACTTGTATACCAGGTACAGAACCAACTGGCATGTCTTTCCAACTAACTTCTATGACCCGTAAGGGCCTCTGAAACCCATAGCATTGTTCTCATCAGTTCAGGGAGCTAGGTCTAAGAAAGTTACACTTCCTGACCAGGGTCACACTGTGTTAGAGTAAAGTGTGGTGCTGAATCAATTCCTAACTAATATGTGTTCCTTGTGCTACAAACTCTAAGACCAGGTTATGTTCTCTTTGTTTACCTCCAAAGGAAATGGCAAAAGCTCTCTGTAGGGGACATAGATTCTGAATCATGGTCACCACTTGAAGTAAAGACATATATATTCTAATTATGGTTTGCTACCAAGCACTTGTAATACTATACCACCTCGTCACCAACTTTTAAAATATTTACAATTAAAACATAAAGATTAAAAATATAAAAATCTAAGAGGCAGAATGTGTTGTACATAATATTCACTTATAACACAGCCTATTCTTTTTTAGACCCAGAACAACATATACCCAAGTAGACTCCTTCTAAATGGCTTCACATTAATACCTTCTCTTTTAAAAATATGTTAATGGATTAAATGCTGATGAAGATAATTTTCTAGGAGTAGGGTTAAATGAAATCAAAGCCTTAAACAAGCTTATATAATTCATATCCTAATGCACTTTTTGCTTACTAATACATAATTTTACTAAGTCCCACCAGCAGCAGCATATCAATGCCTTTAAAACCATCTTTTTTGTGCTCTGTTTTTATTGGTCAATGATTCCTACCTCAAACCTAGTAATGTTTCCTTATATTAATTTTTAAAAATATTACATTTTCCAGAGAAATTTCAATGGGAACATAAGTTTTTTGGTTCTAGAAAAGCGTAAGTGACTTGGGTTTATATTGCATAATGCATGTGAGTGTCTACATTGATACTGGCCTGCTAATTAAGGTTGTAGTATGCCATTGTACAGACAGCCTTTTGGGTCTTGGTGGAAAATGGAGTACTCCCTTTACTGGCAGGGCTTCCCCTTCTCTGACTTTATGTGGAAAATTCAAAAACCCTCACACATCTCTTTCCCTGTGGAATGTCTTATGACCTTTCTCCCACTAAGAACCCATTCAGCTAAGACCTAAGATTCCAGAAATTCCTTTCTTGGTTAATGAGGCATTTTGGTATCATTAGCGTTCAGTCAATGACATTTGCCCATCCTGGATAATTTGACCTCCATTCCCCAAATTGCATAAGCTTTGAATCAACCCTAAGTAAAGGTGATCTGCCTCCCTGCATCTGATCTTGGTGTCATCATTTACCATAAGTCCTCACCCCCCAACCACCACACTTGTTTGTGATCTCTGCTTCCTTTTTACCCTGTGGACCAATACTGGCCAATGATCACAATGGGAACATGATTTTTCTGTTCTTGTTTCTAGATCAAGTGACTTGAGTTTATATTACATAACTTATGTGAATGTCTACATTTTCAGTCATAGTTTTGGGAACTTTTTCTAATGAAAACTATGATGGGAATGAAATAAAGGTGGAAGAAGTATGAAGAAGATAAAAAAAATTATAATTCTGAACTAGTTTTCAAAATGTCCTGAGAAGGCCCTATGTCCATTAAAATAGACCAAGAAGATAGTGAGAATTTTTTTTACCATATCCATTAGTAGAACTCAAGCTTCCTAAACTGAATATGAGAGTGATATTATGTATTTTATGGGTATTTAAAGATCATAGAAGTAAGTTGAGATTATGTCCCAGTTAGTATAGTACCTGGCACATAAACTTCCTGATGCTGTACTGTGTGGTGACTCAAAGCCTCCTTCAGAAACAAATACCGATAGAGGATAAGCTTCTCATTGGGAATACTCTTCTTTATGGCGTTTCACATATTTCCATAACTCTGTGCTGACACATTCTTCAATAAGCTCCTTATTGGGAATACTCTCCTTTATGGCGTTTCATATATTCCCATAACACTGTGCTGGAACAATCTTCACTGTGACTATGTATATATAGTTAACATATTTACGTATCCAATTAAATGATTATCAGTTGTTCCCAATGTTTAAGTGCTACTATTGCACCTTTGGACCCATCTTGCCATGCTAGCCATTGTTGTGGTCCAGATGTTTTACAGCTTGGTAGAGCTATGGATTGCTTTCCCCATTTGGAAGCTCGAGTAGCACCTTTGAGTAATATGAGAGCTAGTCCTGCATGAGATGACATCCTTGTCAGATACAAGAAGAGCATAATTATTAATGAAACATCTCAGCAAATTCAATTCTCATTTTAATTATCTGTGTTTGATAATTCAAGAAAAGTACTTTTTGTTACAGATTTGATATCATAGTAAAGATACTAAATTTATATCTTTTGAAATATTATGCTTCAGTTCCTTAGGATCTTGTGGCCTTTGTGTACCTTTTACCATCTGACTTTCATACATTAAACTTTGGTATCTTTTGTGGAAGAAACTTTGATAGCAATCCAGTTAAAATAATTTTTATTAGATATTTTCTTTATTTACATGTAAATTTCTCCTTTCCCAGTTTCCCCTCCAAAAAACAAAGAAACAAACAAAAACAACAAAAACAAACCCCTGTTGCCTCCCCCCTCCCCATGCCTGTCACCCCACCTTCTCCCACTTATTGTCCCTGGCATTCCCCTACATTGGGGCACAGAACCTCCACAGGGCCGAGGTCCTCTCCTCCTATTGATGATCGAATTTGCAATCCTCTACTATACACATGCTGCCAGAACAATCAGACCCATCTATGTGCAGTCCTTGGTTGGTGGTTGAGACCCTGGGAGCTTAGGATGAACAACAATATGAACTCACTAGTTAAAATAATTTTTAAGGCAAATAAAATTACAAATAATGACCTATTTATACTTTCCCAGGCAAGGATCTGAAACAAATATAGTTAGGATCATGAGGCACAGGTGACTAGAAGCAACTGTAATGAGTCAGTACTGAGACTGGAAAATTGGGAATTGAGCAACCTTCCCAATGGAAGTAAAAATGGGCCAATAAAAATGCTTTCATATCCTAACTAATTCTAAGATAAGTTGAGAGAAACATGAGAATCAGACTAAAAGAACTCTAGTTCTCTCTTAGGGTAGACATGCTTGCCTTGGCACAAACAACCATAGATGTCACTTAGAACTCTTGGCAGTAGTGAAACTTATATTTAATTTATAAGTCATGGGAATTTCAATGAATCTGTGTAAAAGTAGTAGTGTTTAAAGTTGACTGCCCAACTGTGGAAATATCAGTAGAATTTAATGTTTCACTCTTTTAGCACAGAAGGGCTATGATGTAGGGTAGTCAGTCCACATGGTCAGACCATGACCATAACTCTGAAGATGTCTGGAATGAAAAGCTCCACTTTCTGCACTGTGTGAGTTATGGCAACTCAGACATGGTACCAGTGCTCTCTGATCCATCTTCCACCCATTACATAGAAATAATAATTGTATTTCTTGTGCTTTCATGAATACTTTTATAAAATAATCATTAGATAATATACTATGATTTATTGCATCATGTTCCTACATAATAGACAATATACCAAAACCAGATTTTCCATCCCAAGCAGGGAGTTCACAATGAGACATAAATTGTGTGAAACAAATTATTTTATATGTTATGGATATATTATTTTCTATGAATGTGAGTTTAAAGTATTTTTAGCTATGTCTATTCTGTATATAAATGATTAGAATGTAAGACAATAATTGTCATTAAAGAAAATAAAGTTGTGATAACTAAGTATTATAACCCTGTTAGAATAGCTAAAAGTAGTGATAATTACAAATAATTTCTAGTTAGAGGCACTAAACCTGAGGATTCAAGTGTGACTTCCTAGTAATGATATTATATATGTTTTACCATGCTCAAAAGCATTTGGTAATACAAAATAAATTGTATCTACATATTCTTTTTATTCTTTTCTTTTATTGGATATTTTATTTTTTTATTGGATATTTTCTTTATTTACATTTCAAATTTTATCCCCTTTCCCTGTCCCCCCCCATAAACCTCCTATCCCATCCTCCTCCCCCTGCTTCTATAAGGGTACTCCCCTACCAACCTACCCACCCATTCCTATCTCCCCTCCCTGGCATTTCCCTACACCAGGGGATCCAGCCTTCAGAGGACCAAGGACCTCTCCTCCTATTGATGTTCAACAAGGCCATCCTCTGCTACATATGCGGCTGGAGTCATGGCTCCCTCCATGTATACTCCTTGGTTGGTGTTTCAGTCCCTGGGAGCTCTGGGGGTCTGGTTGGTTGATATTGTTGTTCTTCCTAAGGGGTTGCAAACCACTTCAACTCCTTCAGTCCTTTCTCTAACTCTTCCATCAGGGACCCTGTGCTCAGTCCAATGGTTGGTTTCAAGCATAGGCCTCTGTATGTGTCAGACTCTGAAAGAACCTGTCAGGAGACAGCTATATCAGGCTCATGTCAGCAAGCACTTCTTAGCATCCACAATTGGTAATTGTATATGGGATGAATCCCCAGGTGGAGCAGTCTCTGGATGGCCTTTCCTTTAGTCCATGCTCCACAATTTGTCTCCATATTTCCTCCTGTGAGTTTTTGTTCCACCTTCTATGAAGGACTGAAGCATCCACACTTTGGTCTTCCTTCTTCTTGAGCTTCATGCAGTCTGTGAATAGTATTTTGGGTACACCAAGCTATTGGGCTAGTATCCACTTATCAGTGTGTGCATATCATGTGTGTTCTTTTGTGACTGGGTTACCTCACTCAGAATGGTATTTTCTAGTTCCATCCATTTGCCTGCAAATTTCATGTTGGAAAGCAGCTATGTTCACCACTATACCACCACACTACAGGTAATCCCTCGGATATGGGTCACATTTGTGATTACTAAACTACAATTCTGGACATAGCTATGTTTTAGGGGGAAGATTTATGACTAGAATTGAGAACAACTTTCATCAGAGGTGTAAACTTTGTAGAGTTCCTTTAAGTTTATGTTCAGTTCTTTGCATATATTATATTCTATACAAGTATAAAATTACATAACTAAAACAATGGACCTCAATAGCTTGGATAGTTTCAATAATCAAAACCTTTGCATTTTCTTTCTTTTGGGATGGCAAGTGGAAATACCCACTATCAAATGCTATTTAGAATTATATACTTTGTAAAGACAGGAATGGGATACACTGAGTGTGGGAGTGAAGGTAAAGGAAAATGGGCTGTCTTCATTCATCTAGGAAATAACTGCACACTTTTTTAAACTACTGAAAGATAGAAATAAGCATATATTTCATCTTTCCTCCCTAATTACATTAACATTAACCATTTTCTTATGTACTCTCTGAATTTTTAGACTTTTTTCTTGTCCTTGCTTGTGTGTTTTATCATTTTCATTTATTTTATCTATGTTGTCATAGTTTTCTCTTTCATGACTATATCAAAACACCTGACAGAAATGGATTAAGGAAGGAAAGGCTTATTTGGCTCATGATTACAGTGGGTACAGTCTATCACAGAAGAGAGGACATGGAAGAGAGGGGAAGGGCAGAAAAGAGAGCAGAGAGCAAGACCAGAGACAGGCACTATTGAATCAAAAACCTATGACCTTCCAGAAGAGCACTGCCACCTGTGGCCTGGATGTTTAAACAGTTATGTATACAAGTTACATTTCACATTAACATTATCACAGCCAGAGATGGAACAGTGAATACTTGTTTAATAGTGCATTTGGAGGTACACTAATAATATACAGTGATGTTCTTTTTTGTTTGTTTTTTACTTTTTATTCTTTTGACTTTTTGATAATTTTCTACATGAATAATTGCCTTTAATATGTGTTCTAGATGTTGACAACTACAGTCACTTGGCATGAGTTCACAGACTCTTGTCTTCATTCTTTATAGTTGAAAGGTAACTGACATAAAGCAAAAACAAAAGGAAAATATATTTCATTTTATCATCATTCCAAAATATTTGCTTCCAGGATACATACAAACTGCATCTTCAATGTTTTGTTTATCTTTTACCAGCTCTGGTAGACTTGAAATCTTCAAGTAAATATGTACTAGTTGGTAAAGTGGCTATTCCCATAGGACTTTTAAGTGAGATTTATTATTTTATCTGTTTTAATCTTTGTAACAGTGATCCATGGAAGTTACAATGTTGCATACTGAGAGAAGATACACTTCCCAGCATCTAGTCAAGAAGAGACTTTGATTTCTCATTGACCTATGTGGTTTCAAGTTTCCTTAAGAAATGGTAACTGCTCTTTTAAGTTTCCTTAAGAAAGTCTTTTCCTGTGGTAGCTGAGTTGATTTGGAGAAGTCATAGGAAGACCTCTGAGACTGCTTGCTTTTTGCAAATGAATTACAATGAAATATGAACTATAAGGTCCATATGTCAGCTGTCTTTGAAGAATGCTTCAGTAAAATTTTAACCTTTTGACTCAACTAGCTAAATATAAGTCACTTCACCTTTTACATATAGATTGGAATTTTGGCAACAGAACATTTATCACTGTATAATTAGCCTGAAGCTATGTACCCTAATTTAGCTGTCTTTTGCTTTAGCATACAGGAGTAGCTAGGTATTGAGTAAAACTGGGTCATGGTAAGGCATACTGCCCTTGGAAGGAAGAGCTAACAGAGAACATGTTCTTTGCTGAAGAAGGTTGAATTAAGGACAAAGGGGATTACCTCACTGTGTTAGTCTTTGTGATTCTCTTTACAAACTACAGCTTTTAGACTGCATCGTGCCAGCTCCAAGAGCTTATTTGATTCACTAATACTCATTAATATAAATGCAACATCTTGAGTCATCATTATGCAAACAATTTGTCAGGCGATTTTCTATCAGAGTGCATTTTCCATGAATCAAATAGAGTTAATTTAATAAAACTATCAGTCAGCTTTCTCCACCACGTAGACCATCACATATGCAAATTATTACCATCAGTATTAATTGGTGCTAAATTATAGAAATCACAATTCATTCACCACAGTATCTGTCTTGCTGAGCCAATACATTTTAACAAAAAGAGTAACATTCTCTTTTCTAGGAAATAATTATAAGGGATTTCTCTTTGTGTAAGAACCCCCATTGATAAGCACTATTTCAAAATTTAACAGTTAACTCTTGTAAAATATATAAAGCTTATATCTAGAGTGACCATTTACATAAATAAGAGTATTGTTCTAATATATTTTGTTGAAATTTTTATCACTGCTCCATAATATGGCCTTTGTTCTTGTGTCTAAGATCAGTTCACCATGTGGTATATTTCTGGGAAGTTTAGTCTAGTCTATTTATCTGTTGGTCTGGTTATTTGTTTGTTTTAGTCTTGTTTTGTTTATCAATGTCATACTACTTTAATTATTGCAGGTTTATAGTAACTAATGAAATCAGGAGGTATAAATCCTCTAACACTTTTGCTTGACATTGAGTTGTATATTTTGTGCATTTTTATCACTATATATGGAATTTCTAATGAGGCAGAAGGTTTCAATAAAATAACTTGGTGGTATTATAATTAGATTGCATTAAATCTACAGATTAACTAGAAAAGTATCATTCACTTGGTGATACTGAGTGTTCTTCTCTGCCAACATGTAATCTCTTGCTATTTCTTTGATTTTATTCATAAGACATTTATATCTTTCCTAACATGAAGTTTTGCATGATATCTCAGTTTTATGACTATATGATTTTTAGGTTAAAATTCTATTTGTTCATCATCTGTAAACTATGACTTCTCATAATTCCCAAGTTTGTATCTCCACTGTTGGGCCAGTGTCTTCCTATCTCTTCTAGATCCTAGATACATTTATTTTTTTTTTTTTTACTCTTTCAAAATATCTTTATGTTAGAACGGCATACTGTCTTATACTAGAAGAGTCTTTATTTCTCTCTGCTCTTTTTGAAACAAAAGGATTCTGATACATTGCATAACACTGAGACTAAAGCACCAGGATCCCAAGGCTCTGTTTAAGAGGAAAACAATTCTGTTTTGATCAATTTTATATACTGCCATAAGCTACTTTGATATATAGATGGATTCTACTATACAGATAACAACAACAACAACAACAAAATAGCAACAAGGCTAGTGGTATGTGTAGAGGAAGGGTAGTTTGTTGAAAATGAATGGCTGGGTGAATATAAAGATAGCTGATACATCAGTATCAAAAGCATTCCTGATTACTATAGGTAAAGAATGCACACACTGACTTTCTTATGCTTTAAAACTTATTAATTAAACATTTCTTAGGTAAGCATCTGTAGCTTTTCATTTAAGTAGTATGTAAGAGCAAGCTAATGTTTAACTGAGTAAATACAGAAGGCAAAGATTCTCACTTCTGCCTCAAAGAATCTCATTTCTGATACTACTTTTTTCACTATTTCCTTCAGCAGCTTCAGCCCTGGGATGTTTTATTTTTTCTCTCTCAAATCAACAGCACTACTTAATAAAATAATTCTTTAAAATGAAATTTATCATCCCAACTTATGGAAGGAAAAATGATATAGTGAGGAGTGGGAAAAATTACAAAGGGAAGGGGAAATGTGGAACTTAACATCCACCATTTTCCATCAAGAATGCTTTGTATTTCTTGATAGGATCATTTAGATGGTCATTTATATATAGGGATAATGATAAACAAACACTAATATTTAAGTGCTCATACAATTTTGCCTTCTCTTTGACAATGCATACTCTTGCTTAGAACTCAGGTATAAAATACATACTCTGGAAGTCTATCAACTGCCTTCAATGTTAGTGAATTTTCTAGTTGTTTTACTTATATGCTTAAGAAATTCCTGGAATGAGGAATTAAAAAAAAAGATATTCAGAGAACAGTGAAGTTATTTGATTCATCACCTTGTCAGGAGAGAAAAATTCACATAATCTAATTCCTTAGCTTCCTGTCTCAGTGTTTTTTCCTGCTGCCTGTCACAGGAGGGCAATGCAGATGCATAAGAATGAGACTGGGCTAGGCAGCCACCCAAGGCATTTTCTTCAACTCGGAGAAAGATGTTTCAATGATATTTACAACAGTCTCTGTGAGGACAGTTGCATAAGCAATTGTTAACCTTAAAGAGTTTGGGAGACAAGACACTGAGAGGCAAGTAATTTCTGGAAAGTGTATCCAAGTACTTGGGGAAAGACTACTTTTTCTCATTTCCCTTGTTTCCAATTCATGTGACATGGTACAGGCTTTGCTTGGTCTATTGCAATGGGGCTAATGGTTTTCACCCCTGATTACTGCCTTTTTAAAATCCATTATAGTATGAGGTTAAAGATCTCATTAAGAGGCCAAAGTCCTTACTTAGCCTAGTACTTATTTCAACCTGCCCTCATGGGCTGCCATGACCTTCTGCCAGTTTATACCCTCCCTAGGAGCTAGACTGTATTTCACTTATTAGAATACTATGCTTCTTCAGGAAGAAAGACCTTTACACCTTTCCTTTCCTATATCTACTATAGAAATTCCTGCCTAACACTCTTTTCTTAGAAAACTCCTATTCAAAAGTAATGCTGCTTGTTTTCTTATTAACGTGGACATCTTTAACTGGGCCTGGTGACAAATACTTCTCAAACCTGTGTTTGTTAAGAAACTGAGGTAAGAAGAATGCAAACCCAAGAAAATCTTGTCTACACAGAGATCAAACTCAGTCTAGATTCTAGAATGAACTCAAGATTGGCCTTGTCAAATAACTGCTGTTCCTTAGATACCATGAAGATTACATTACATTATGACATTACAGGGATGAAATTATGATCTCTCTGTCCTAATAAACACCTTTTAAGCCAAGCACTGCAGCATCAGAACTCAGATTACTGATCAGAGGAATAGAAACCAAGTCATTTCTTGAACTGAGAAGAGATTTGGAATCGCAAACATAATTGATAACTCTCATAACCTCGATTCAGGAGCTCTATATCTAACAAGATTAATGTATAGCAGGAGGCTTTCTGATAAGTAAAGATAACATCTCATTGCCCACACCAGTAAGGGTCAAACCAACAAGCCTGTCAACCATGTGGACAGGCCAAAGGCACTTAGGGTGGTAATTTGTTTAAGAGACTCTATTTATAGAATTACAGAGTTATAATTTATGGAATTAAACCTATTTATAGAATTATAGAATTAAATCTGCCTAAAATGTAGATTGGCCCAATGTTTGCATTGTCCTTTGCACACTCTCATGCTGTGCAAAGCTGTGCTTCCTGATGGTCCATTCTCACACTGACCACTGAATACTGACCATTCTCACCCTTAATTGTATTGAATGTTTGCTACTCTGCATTCTTCAATAAATTCTGATGGTCATGATTAGTTGTCTCTTTGTGGGTACAATTTCAGGCTACACTCATCCAGTTTGAGGAAGCTGCTGGGATTAGCTAAAAGTTGTTTGTCAACATCCATACTTAGACATGGGGCAACCTTGACATTTCAATGGGTCTACGGTATTTGCCTCCTTGGCATGGCCAAACACATGTCAACAATACACACTCACTCAGGAAGTCATCTGCTCAACACATCCTTCAGACCTGAAAGTCCAGGTAGGTCAGGACACATTGGCCTTTGCCATTCTGAGGAGGGACAGCTACTCTTATTTTGTTTAACTAAAAAAATACTTAAGAATCTTTTTTCTTTCTCTCTCTTTTTTCTTTCCTTCTTTCTCTTTCTTTCTTTCCTTCTTTCTTTCTCTCTCTCTTTCTTTCTTTCTTTCTTTCTTTCTTTCTTTCTTTCTTTCTTTCTTTCTTTCTTTCTTTCTTTCTTCACTTTATATTCCCATGACAGTCACCTTTCTTCTCTTAGACCCACCCCAGCACAGGACCTTCCTTGGCCACCATTTGTTCTCCAAGAAGTGGAAGACACCCCCTGGGTACCAACCCACCCTGGCACATCAAGTCACTGAAGAACCAGCTAAATCATTTCCCACTGAGGCCAGACAAGGCAGCCCAGTTAGGGGAACAGGATCTACAAAGTCCAGTTGTTGGGGGAACCACATGAATACCAAGCAACACATCTTCTACACATTTGTGGAGACCTAGGTCCAGCCTGTGCGTGCTCTTTGATTGGTGGTTCAGTATCTGAAAGCCCCAAAATGTTCAGGTTAGTAGACTCTGATGGTCTTCCTGTGGCATTCCTATGTCTTCCTGGTCCCTCATTCCTTTCTCCAACTTTCCCACAAGACAGTCAAAGGTCTATCCCTTGTTTAACTGTGTGTCTCTTGCATTTCTTTCTGTCAGCTGCAGTGTGTAGCCCTCAGAGAACAATTATGCTAGACTCCTATATGGCAGCATAACAAAGTATCATTGATCGTTTCAGGGATTAGTTCTTATCCAAGAGTTGTGCTAGTCATTGGTTGGCTATTCCCTTAACCTGCTTCATCTTTTTCTCCTTGCACATTTTGTAGGCAGGACAAATTTGTGGATGGAAGGTTTTGTGTATGGGTTGGTGTCTTTATCCCTTCACCAGGAGTCTTGCCTGGCTATAGAAGGTGAATACTTCAGGGTCCATATCTGTCTCTGCTAAAAATCTCAGCTAGAGCCCACCCACCCCTCCCAGACTCTCAGGAGCTTCCTCCATTCCCAGGTCTCTGGCATGATCTAGAGATCCCCCACGCCTACTAGCAGCCAATTTCTATTCCTTCTCCCTGCCCTCTTGCCCTAGCTCTCCGTACATCTGGCCTCCTGCTCTTCTCCTACTCCCCTCTCACCCAGTCTCCTCCCTCCATCTGTTTCCAGTCACTATTTTATTTCCCCTCTTCTGTGTGATTCAGGCATCCTCCCTTGGGCCTTCCTTGTTATTTAGCTTCTTTGGGTCTGTAGATTTTAGCATGGGTATCAGATGCTCCTTGACAAAGGGGTCAAGAAATACTCATCCTCAAACCTCACAGAAAAAAAAATTTCCATATGAGTCCTGGCATCTGAACTAGGTGAGTCAGCAGTACCTAATTACTGACAGGAAGAAACTATCTCCCAAACAAATAGGAGATGAAGAAGCTATTTGCTTCTTGTATACAAACAAATGAAAACATCTAGTATAAGGAATTTTTGAAAAGAATATACCTTAAGATTTTGAAGAATAGTATCTATTGAGCCCCAGAGGTGTCTGTGTTTTATTGTGGAACTCTTAGACATCTTGTAATTTAGAAAAACTTTAGTTAATGGTGTTTCTTCTCTTCAACTCTCTAGGCCTTCATTAAATGATGAAAAGAATGGACTTTAATGACCATATGACCATAGGTAGAAAATGATTTTTGTAAACACTGTTAGCTTTCCAGAAGCCCTGAGTAGCAGTTACATAGATCAGCAGCTAGAAGTGGCTAGTGCACTTTGAATAAAGCAATCTTAATTTCACAGTTGAGAGATTCCTATTTACTCTCTCTATCTACTCAGCCAGCCTCTGTTCATTTGTTTCAGCCCATCTGAAGGCTCCTCTGCCTTTGCACTTTAGAAGAATTTAGAAACTTCCTTCACTTTTCTTTGCAGTTTTTCTCTCCCCTGTCTTTGTATAATGGATAGGATCTGAAACTTTCATCAGAGTTTCTAGATCCTGAGAACATTCTGGAGCCTGAGAATGCAGAGAAATTCAGAGTTAGGGTTCTCAGGTATCTTTTCAGTTTGGTAACAAAGACTCTATGCTGTGTAGTGAACTTCTGCATGTTTGTACCAACTTAAGGAAGATTTCAGATGCTCACTTCCAACTATCTAGGACTCCATTCAAACTCTCCCCCACAACACAAACACACACACACACACACACACACACACACACACACACACTCACACACACACACAGGAACATTTCAGTTTTATTAAGAAACAGACTTTAAGTGACACTGTTAGAATTTTCTAGCCCAGATCTTGTTGAGTTTTGTGTGCAGTAAGATAATCTCCAAAAGATATATCCTGTAAAATTTCACTTTTTATTGCAGATGGGAAATGACAAGAGGTTAGAAGTTGTCTTTGTATTTAAAAAGCCAGTGTTCTACCAGATCAAAACCATAGCCACAGTAGAGTGCTTGCTTAGAATACACTAGGTCGAGGGAGTTCTTAGAGGATAGGAAGAACAGATTCAGTTGAAAACACGATACCTGTATATATGGGAATGTCACCATAACCACATTCATTTTTACAATGTAAATTAATTTTTATAATCAAAAGGATTTTCATATTGACCTAATTTACCAAGAAAAATAGTATCCAAAGATTCATGCATAACATTCCATGAAGTTTTGCATGCATGTGCATTCCACAGTTCAAGCATTTGGTCATTGGATACTACCTGACCCTTTTTTTTTTTTTTTTTTTTTTTTTTTTTTTAGTATTTTGAGACATGGATTCTCTGTGTAGCCCTGGCTGTCCTGGAACACACTCTGTAGACCAGGCTGGCCTCAAACTCATAAATCCACTTGCCTCTGCTTCCCAAGTGCTGGGATTAAAGGCGTGCACCACCACTACCCAGCCTACCTGAAATTTTTAAGAGACTATTCATTATAGATAAATGCTACCATGTTTGGGTAGAGGTTGTCATATAAATATATGTTCTTATTTTGTTGGGAGAAGTGCCAAATAGTGTAATTGTGGGTTCATGTAATAGCTGTGTATTTAATTTTATGAGAAACCATCAATTAATTTTAAGAATGAGTATATCATTTTACATTTTCATAGGCAATGTTATAAGGGATTCTAGATTTCCATATCCTTGCCAATATTTGATATTACATCCATTGCTTATTTTATCCTGTCTGATAGGTATGAAGTGTTACCTTACAACAAAGTCAATTTCCACTTCCCTAGTCATTAGATGGTTCTAGGTATTATTAAAATATTTCTGTTGCATTTACTTATTCTAGTCATAAAAGGTTACTTTCTGAGTTTAGCAAATAGTCAAGTTGGGGTTTTCATTTCTTTCAGTGTGTGTGTTTGTGTGTGTATTTGTGTGTGTGTGTGTGTGTGTTTTCTTCTTATGAACTGTCCTGTTTTGCACACAAAACATTGTTTCCTTGTAGTCATACACCACATCTGGCTCTTACAGCCTTTCTGCTTTCTCTTCTGTGATTGTCCCTGAACCTCTGAAAGAAGAGGCCATGGTATAGATGGCCCATTTTGGGCTGAACATTCCATAGTTTCTTATTCTCTACAACTTGACAAATTCTGAGTTTCTGTATTAAGTGTGCTCTACTGCAATACATACATATATACATACATACATACATATATACATGCATACATATATATATAAAACACATAAATACAAAAATATATAAACACATAAATACATAACTAAAATGTGTCTCTGATGAGGGCTAACTGATGCACTCTATGAGAATTCTTTAGGCTCTATGTAATATTATGTCCTTTGGAAGTTGGATTTTCTGTCCTGCCAGTTATGGCTTTAAACTTGTAGATTGGGCTTTATACTTAAGCAGAAAGTGGTTAATTATTCCTATTATATTCCACTATTTTACCAGTGGGTATGCCTTACTAGGTTGGTAATTGTTCAAGTTGGTTCAAAACTAGAAAGATTGGTGATTTCTTTTCTTTCCTAAACCCTCCAACATTATAAATGCCAGGCAGAAAGGATGAAGCTTCCAGATTAATCCACCTTGATTTTTCTGTGATCTATAACTCAATTTTGTGATATCATCAACAATAGGGTTTTATAGGAGGTAATCATGACCATCGGTCAGAATAGATAGCTCAGTGACTAAAGGTATTTGTGGCAAAGCATGAAGACCCACAAGAAGGATAGCACTGACTCTTAAAAGTAGCTCTTTGCCCTCCAAACAGATATGCACTGTAATGTGAATATGAGTAGACATAAATTAACTAACTAATTAACTAAAATTAGAAAAGAGCAGTTTGTGATAGTATGTTTTATATATAAGCCTATTGTATATTTTGAGTTAATGTTTACTTTACTTTCCTTGTATTTTGTCATTAACATCAAATTAGTTGGACATTTTGTACAGATGTCTCAGGTTATATTTATCCAACATTAAAAGAAGATAAACACAAATATATTATCAGAAATTTTGCTTTAATGTTAACATTCATGTACATGTATTTCTGTACTCAAATATCGCAATATATTCTATTAATTACATTGACTGTAGGCCTAAAACCTGTCAAATATTCATTAGAATTGGAACTCCACTCCCTCCATCTGAAAGATACAAACTAACGCCATATTTCCTAAAGTAAATGGTGATCAACTATAAGAAATTGCCTTACTTCTAGCAGTTATGTAGATATCTAAGTTAAAACCCTAAATTAACCTAGCCGAATATATGAGAGAGTAGGAAAGAAAAGATTGTTCCTTAAACCAGCTGTCAAGGATGCACTGGTATGCACCAGTAAATATGGGAGCATTCCTGAGATTGCATTTTAAAACTGTACGATCAAGAGACAATTGGACCAGACAACTGTGTGATCAGAGAGAACTGGAACAAAATACAGAAAAATCAAAATGTTATTGACTTGTTATGCCAGGATTTTTAGGTACGGTTTTAATACCTTAGCAACAGAACCTCATAAAGTGAGGCAAACTTAGTGACAAGAAGCCTGAGAGTCAGTGATCCCTCTGAATTAAAGAGAAAAATTTGTATTTCCTTGTAAGGTTATAGGGGAGAAACTTGAAAGTTGAAAGACGAAAGGGATAGGATGCTGAAATTGATATATGTTACATCACTACATATACCACCAAATAGGTAACCCACATGTATGTGTGGACAGTACTGGGAAGAGGGGCACCAAGGTTGCCAAGCACTTGGTGGTTCACCTCTTCAGGCCAGAGCTGATGGTAAGAAAGATGGTGTAGCCAGGATCGATTAAAATTCATTGGGTAATGCATTATTAAAATAATTGAGGGCATGTGATGGCATTTAACTGCCAGAAAGCTGGAAGACACATCATCATAATGACTGTCAAGATCAGAAGGGCAGCCAAGAAGTCTTGGCCCATGGGGTGCTATGGAGACAGTTCATAACATATGGCATCAATAGTGGGAGAAAAAGACAAAAAGCCAACAAGGCCGTAGCTTCATATTTATGATTTTTAAATGGTGATAATGAAGCAAGAGACTCCAGGATATCACTCCAATGGTATTCATGATCATCTCTCTGTTCCTTGATTCTGAACATGACAATTAAGGGAAACCACCCTTAAGAGTCTGACACTGGCTAATAGTTGGCAGTATAAGTATGCCAATACTCCTATGAAGGAACTTTCTGAACAAAGGAGAACATCAAGAAACACTAAGTACAGTGGGACATAAGATCTTAGATGACACTGGCATTCAGAGACTGCCATTATCAGACTCCCTTGTTTGGAGAAAGTATGGGGGTATCAGGTGATTAGCTAAAATCTGACTCTATATTCACTGGGTCACAGACGGAACCTGTGGCCATATCACAAGCCTTGAACCTAATAGAGTTGAAAATTGTACACCTTAGATCTAAAAAATGTCTCAAATATGCTATGTTACTGAAGCCAAAAGACAATAAAACTGTTAAAATAATTCAGACCAAGGTAGTAATTGTGTCCCATAAGACTGTTGGTGCTACATTTAAAGACCAAATGGTCTTTACATTCATCAGTCTGGCCCTTGAGAAACTTGATCAGTTACAAAGTTTGACTGTAAATTATCATAAGTTCAACTGAGCAATGTTTCAACCGCAGCTATAAGTGTTGAAAATGATACATTGGCTTAAATTAGAGACTTAGAGATGTGGGATGAGGCCACAAGTAGTGTCAATGTGTTCTCTTTTACTTAATTAGAAGGTGTCAGAAGTAATCTACACTCATGTAGAAAGGACAAGTGTTCTTTAAATGTTTGTTCAGGCTAAAATTCTCTTCAAGCATTCTATCTGATAATAGTCTGAAGATATTTGTATGGTATGGCTGGAATTTCACAAGAATACCATGCCTATCCTGTTGATTCCACCTTGCTGATCATGCAGGTTGTTAAGAAGTGGCTTCTATACTACAGGAAATGCATTTAAGATATCAAAAAAAGAAACTATAAAAATTCATATGATTATTGGTGTAATAGTAATACATCACCCAGAACATCATGCAGTCTGTCAATTAGATCATACAAGACAAAGACCCTCAAAGTAATTTTAAAATGGTATGTTTTTAGTATGTAGTCCTATGTGTGAAAGTAAGGAAATTTTGATAGTAAATGGTAATTTTAAGAACCTGAATATGTTTAAAATGTAATTTTAGATACCATGTCACTAGACCACTATCTTCATGGTACTAAAATGTTGTTTTAACAAGAAAGCAAAAGGAAAACATAAAGTTAGGTAGGTAAGGAGGTGAGGAAAAATCTGGGAGGACTTTGGAGAAGGAAAAACTATATGATCAAAACACACTGCATGTAACTTTCATAGAATTAATAGCAGCATTCTTTTAAAAGTATTTGTATTATTAGTTCAAGCAAGACGAATGTTTTTTACTCGTTCCTGATATTCTCACCTGACCAATCAAATTATTTTATATTCACCCTCAAATAGTAAATAAATCAAATCTGACTGGGATTATAGCCATGTGCCAGTAAATCTGGCTTGAAATTTCATTTTTAGAGACATAATTGCTGACTGTCCTTAAGCAATATATTTCAGCAAACTGATGCAGATATACAGTAGCAGCTCTCAAATAAGGAAAAAAAAAACCTTTTTCACCTTTGATATATTAATCCAACGTTAGATTTGGAGATATTCTAGTTATTTTGAAACACAACATATGCCTTATTAATGAATTAGTATGTAAGCATGCTGAAAAAGTACCACAATTAACCTCCCTCTGTTTTGATGCAGTTTATGGAGATGAGATCCATCACCTGCCAGAGCTAGTAGCCCCAGCTCCCTCTGTTCACCAATGACATAGACTTGCTGATTTATGGAAGTCAAAGGCAGCATTCAGGATGCACATGGACTGACTGTTTTGACACAGTGACTTTCAGTTCCTTCAATATAGATTTTGGTCTATTGGGATTGAACTGTATCCTTTGCCACCCATGGAACGTCTAGCTGGTTCTGAGAAATTTCCTAGGTCTGTTTCTGCTACTAAGATCAAAGTCTTTGTGAGCACAGACTGTCCATTTTATTTCTGTCTTCTTACAACAGCTATTGAACTGTTTACCCAGCAAAATAAAGCCTACACTCTATTTATAGCATGGTACAGTCTGTTTTTGTAAATTAAGTTTTTGTTTGGTAAATAAAGCTTTTGTTCTGTGCTCTGGTTAGAAACCATGAATAAATTTATGTTAAGTCATTTTTCTGATTTGAAACTTTACACAAAATATCACCATTTGAGAAAAGAAAATTTGTGGAGGGGAGCATGGTGCAGATTTCTGTTTATTTCAATAGGTGAAGGCGTGTAGGCCTCTAGAATAGTTATAAAATTATACAGGTTTGAGATAGTGAAAGAAGGTGTTTCCTATCTGAGCAAAATCCTCTTAAGTATGAAGCTATTTTGATTATTATCACTGCTATATACAAAGAGACATCATTAACAAAGGTAATTACCAACCATATGAAGTTATGGTAGTCAATGAAAACATGTTATTTCTTCAAAAGCACATCCCCACGAGGAAGGCATAAACAGTTGTCACTAAGGTCACCCTCTGGTTAATAGCCTGTTTGGATCATGAGGTTGAGGGATTATAGAAGGATTCATTACTCAAGACTAAGATAAGTACTCTTAGCAAGAAAGCACCAGTAGTTCTGCCCTGAAGTATAAAAGTAACCTTTATTTGCCTGAGGTAATTGTCATTCAGCTTACTGCTGAATAATCTCACCTTTCTAGCTCTTTCTGAACTCTGATTGGCTGTTTCAACTCAACTGTTTGGGGTCAAACTCCTCTCCAAACTAACTGATTCAAACTGGATTCTTTTCAGCTTCTGACTGAATTTCTATTTGGTGTCAAACTAACTCTATCTACCTGTTCTAATTTCCTGGCTCCTTCTCATTCTCTGTCTTATTCTGTCTTCAACTGTGTCTAGCTTGCTCTTTCTGCAATCTGTCTGAAAAACTGTGCCTATAAAAACTGCCTCTGAAATCCATGCACTAAACTGTCACCAACTGAACTGCCATGAACTTAACTGAACTGCACTCTTCTCAACTGACTTCCAACTCCTGTCCTACTCAGAATTGGGTTTATCTTATTTGTGACTCATTCTGTAAAATCTTTGTCAGATTTGTCACTTTGTCTGACCCTCAATTGGACATCACTTTTAAGCATGGCTGCTTCCTTCTACAAACTAACTTTAACCTTCGTTGTTTACGATTAAGGTGTGTACTGAGGGCATGTCTATATTCTAGCCAGAGAGATTAAAGGTGTGTCATTCCAGCCAGATCACACAGACCTAGAAGTTTTTGGATGTGATCCCTTGCCATACAGCCATATTGCTGGGTGAAAACTCCTTTACAATTAACTCTTCCCTGGAATCCCCCTCCCCCCTGACAATAAAAGCTGAGCTTGTGAGCTAGGTGTCACGATTCCCTAATGTGGAGACACCTGCATGCAGAAAATTCAGCTGAAATTTGCTTTTGCATACATTAGAAGCTCAAGTTCACATTTTGCAACTTGATGAAAGAGAAAACAGTACACCGTTCAAGCCAATGCTGCTGGGATCTTGAGAGACTCTGATTCCCAGGGATTCAGGCATAGGGTCTAGGAGTCTGTGAACTAGGAGCTCAGGATGATTGAAAAACTTTGATGACTTATATGAGATTTTAATCTATACTTGAATAGACTTTAATCTGTTAGAAGTTTTTTTTTTAGAATGTAATCTCTGTGATGATTAAAGGATATGAAGATTTTTTCATTTGTTTCTTTCACTCTATTTTACGCAATCAACGAAAGTTTACATATCCTGTAATGCCATTTAATTTGATATAATTAGATAATTTTTTTGTTTGTTTGTTTTTTGTTTTTCGAGACAGGGTTTCTCTGTGTAGCTCTGACTGCCCTGGAATTCACTCTGTAGACCAGACTGGCCTCGAACTCAGAAATCCACCTGCCTCTGCCTCCTAAATGCTGGGATTAAAGGCATGCACCACCACTGCCCAGCCATTTATGTACCTTTTAACCATCCCTTTGCAAAGTACATTCATGTGTTACAAAATAATTCTTCCTTTGGTAGTGAAATCACTAGAGTTTTATATTTTTTTGTCCTAATGAATTCTAGACACTCCCTAATTCTTCTCTTGCTAGCATTCTATAGCTTTCAACTAAATAGTCAGTGATCTTTTAGGAATGTGCCTCTTTCAGTGCCTGGATGCTTCTTACAGCTAAAAGCTTCTTTCGTATTGTGAAATCTGCTCTACCTGATTAAATGACTAATTAAGAGTAGATAGATGTGGGGAAAATCACAAGTGATTAGTTTACATCACTTAAAGTCACATCCAGGTCAGTGTGAGAATAGGTGTAATACCAGCTTTCCTCTTGACTTGACTCTACTTCAGTGTGCCTATCAACTCTTGCTTTTATGGTAGTTTTCTTTACCATAATTATATTTCCTTCCAGTGATAGGGCCTCAGGAGAGAAACAATTCAATATCATTTTTTTAAACTGAAATATTTTCTAAATTCTTGTTTAGATTCCTGAATTGATGAGAGGAATGAGTCAGAAAGGCTGGCTCCATGACAGGCTGGAAACTGGCAGTTTGGCAGACTAGGCTCAAGTTTTGTTTCCCAGAATTGGAAAAATCCAAAACCGGGGTTCTAGTTCAGACCCATGTAGGTGCTGTGCTTGCTGCTCCAGTCTGTGAGTTCATATGAACCTTGTTAATTGCTTCATAAAGTTTGTCTTCCTGATGTCTTCCATCCTCTCTGGTTCTGAGTTTTTCAGCCTCCTCCTCCCTGTGGAACCTCCTGAGCACTAAGGGGAAAGATTTGATAGACACATCCCATTTTTACTCTTTTTAATGTTGTCTGGTTGTGAGTCTCTGAATCATTTCCTAAGAGCATTCATTTCTGTGTAAGAAAATGTGCTTCTCACACATCATCACTAATTAAAGGTGTAATAAAATAATCTATAAGTTAAAGTAGTATATCTAAACTGGTATTCTGTGACAGAGTTTGTGCTAAAACAGTAATAGGAATATGTAAAGCAGAGACAGTTGTATGGCAAAAAAAATTGTTCAAAATATTCAAAATCCTCTCCCTCTTATCCTTAAGAAGAAAGGCATAATAATCCTGTTCTGAGGAATGTTTTCAAACACTCACTACCTATGATAAGCATGGAATTTTCAGTAGGTTTTATGCACAGACCAAATCCTGGTAAGGTAAGCATCACAGAGTTAAGATGATACTAATCACAGAATTTATGATAAGTATTAATGGATATATTAGGCTCCAATGATTTGCATTTGGGGGACTCTAAGCAAGAAACTAACGTCTAATCTGACCTCCAGTTTCAGTTCCCTTACTGTTTGACAATGA
>NW_022196909.1:55866977-55928003 GCF_008632895.1 Mastomys coucha | reverse complement strand
TATATATATATGCATTTCAGTGCACTAAGGAGAGACTGTGACTGATAATATAACTGGGCAGGAGCAAAAGGCAGTGAAGTCACCAAGCTCAAAGCAATATGGCTTATCACAACCAGAGATTATGAAAAGAGACACAACTAATGAGGGTGAAAGGGATGAAAATAATAAGAAATGCAAGAATTTTCTAGAAACAAATATGGAATGGCCAATGCAGTGAGTCTCTATGAACAGGACCAGTGACCTGCAAGTTCAGACACAGCTACTGATAGCATATGAAAGCATTAGTAAGTACTAGTTGTAAATGCAGCAATGGTGTTTTTATTCTTAACCATGACAAGAAGATAGTCACAAATAATAGCACAATAAATTACTTTTCTTATTTCTGTGATCAAATATCTGAAAAGAAAGAATTGATTCAGGAGGAATTTATTCCAGGATGATTTGAGAGTAGAGTTCATGATGTGAGAGGATGACAGCAAGAGCAGCTTGTTGCTATGGCAGCAGGACAGTGAGGTCATTTCTCACATTTTTATGGAATCATTTACAAAGGAGACTCTGTCCTGAAACAAGGCAGGCTATCAGCTTCCAAACCTCACAACCCTGGTGACCCATTTGCTCCAGATAAGCCTCATCTGCAGAAAATTCCAAAACAGTGCCACTAGATGGGCCAGTTGTTCAAATATATGAGCCTACTGCCAGGGCTAGTAAGCGTGAGAGGGTGGGGTGGCGAGCAGGGGGAGAGGAGAGGGAACAGGGGTTTGTTCTTGTTGTTGTTTTTTGTTTGTTTTTTGTTTTTTGGAGGGGAAACTGGGAAATATGACATGTAAATAAAGAAAATATCTAATAAAAGAAAAAAAGAAACAGAAAAAAAAGAATAAAATGTATTTGTTTAAATTACTAGGATCATTGTCCTTGGAAAATTGTAGTCCTGAATATGGATAAATAGCCATTGGGTCTGATCTAGTTCTTGTCTCACTGTGAAGGAAATGGAGATGAAAAATTGTCACCAATCGTGTCCCTGAAGGATGTTCCCTGCTCTCTGAGCAAAAGCAAAACAAAATGAGAAATGTATGTTTACAGGAATAAATGAAACAAAAACAATATGTTGATGAGAAAGCTGAACAAAGACAACAAAAGACATGCGAATGTGGATTAAGGAAAGCCTATGAGGCCTAACCTTACACAAAGAACTGCAAGTGACTAAGGAATTCTGAAAGTGGAATAGTCTTCCTCTGGGAAGAGAACAACAATTGGTTATCCAATAAAAAACGGTCAGCCCTGAAAGCACGCATACAAGTAGCATCATAAAGACTGAGGAGGCTACATTTCTGTGTATACATATTTACATGTATATATATGTAATGATATATATAAGATATATGAGATATATATCATATATATCAACAATTTATGAAAACAGAGAGCAAGAATTTGAAAAAGAGCAAAGGAGAGAACTCAGAGAAGAAAAGGGAAGAGGAAAATTATGCAATTATACTACAGTCTCAAAAATAAAAAAATTAAAATTATGTTATATAAAATGTTATATCTTGAAATCATACCCATTTGTTTTTTCTATCTCACTAACAATGAAGAAACTCACCTCTTAGCATTTGATATGAGAAATGATCTGCTAGAGAAAGATACCCTCAGGTTTGCTCACATGCTCATAGAACAGAGAGTTAGGACATTTCAGCCCTTGATGGTCCTGACTACCAATTATGGAGCTTCAAAGAACATTTTCCAACCTTAGGGAAGGAATGGGTAGAATGTTCTTCTTCAGAAGTCGATAATCAGCAGAGAAAATGCTATGGTTTTATCATTGCATTATTTTTTAAGAAATGAGAGCATTTAAAACATCACAACAAAATGATTGCTAGGCAGCCTCCAAATTTTAAAAATGATGCTTCCTGCCTGATATAAAGAACTAAGTAAGAAAAGAAGGTAAAGATGAAGACAAAGACAAAGAGGAAGAAGAAGATGAAGAAAAGGGAGAAGAAGAAGGAGAAGAAAGAAAAGGTGATGACGAGGACTTAGAAAAAAAAAAGAGTTTCACTTTTTTAAGTCAAGAACTCGTCAATCACCATTTACCTATGACATGTTATACTATTCAAAGGCTTTATTTTTCAGTTCCAGAGTAAGTCTTGCTGTAGTGACACCATGTGAAAGCACCCTGACAGGGTCGTATATATCAGAAGCTCACAAAATGTTCTACTACTGACAGGGATTGGAACTTTGGTTCTGAATAGACCTGGCTTCTGAGGCCATGCTGTATGTATGGCTCTACTTCAGGCAACTGCTTTTCTATTTGTTTTATTCTGTGGGGCTTGTTGAAAGGAAGCTTGCATCAATGTCCAAAGTAGTGTGTTTCTCTAAATGATTGTGAAGTAACCACAAGTAGATAAATGGAAAGATACTTTGTCACTTTTTTCTTTTATCAGAGTTAAGATTGAAAAATAGCACATCTACTTTATAGAGGAAGCTGGTTATACTTTCAACTTAATAAGCTGTGATAATACTACATGTTAATATCATTATCATAAATGTTTCTTGAAGGTTCAGAAAAATATGTTCCTTGTTTGTTTTAATTTATTTTTCTCTATATATTACACACTGAGTCCAGTTTCCCCTCCCTCCAACTCCTCTAAGCCCTCACCCACCCACCAACATCTTCTCTTTCCAAGATCCACTTCTCCTTTCCCTTCAGAAAAGAGCCTCCCCAGTATATCGGTCCAACTTGGGATAACAAGTTACAATAAGATTAGGCACATACCATCATATCAAGGCTGGGTAGGACAGCCCAATAGGAGGGAAGGGGTCCGAAGAACAGGCAAAAGAGTAAGAGACAATCCCTACTCCCACTGTTGGGAGTTCCACAAGAATACCAAGGTATACAACCATATCATTCAGAGGACCTAGCTTATACCCATGCAGGCTCCCTTGTTGTTGGTTTAGTCTCTGTGAAGTCCTATGAGCCATGGTAGCTGAATTTGTGTGTCAATTTCTTGTGGTGTCTTTGAACCCTGAGCCTACTATCATTCTTCCTTTCCCTCTTCTGTGGTTCTTCCATGAGGTCCACCTAATGTTTAGTTGTGGGTCTCTGCATTTGCTCCAATAAGCTTGCTGGATGAAGCCTCTCTGATGATGGTTGGGCTATACTCCTAGTTTATGAACAGTGTAGGGTTCCTTATGTGCTGGCAAAATCTTTCCAACTAACATTGTTTTTGCTCCTTGATTCCCTTTGCACAGAATAGATACTTATCATTTTCACAAATAGGTTCAGAATCATTTAACTTTTGAGTTGTATATACTAGCAAATAGAGTGGTCATATTATTATTCATGTGGTAAGGTGAAGAATGAAAATCTTGGGGCACTAAATAAACAGTATCCAGGTTAGACATCGGCATCCCTAACTGAATCCCACAGTCCTAAAATGGGAAGAAAACAAGGCATAATGGAAAGAAGACACGCTTTAAGCAAGGACAGAAATGTTGCTATGAGACTCTAGAGCAGAGATTCACTGTGTCAGTTTGCAGCTGCCCATTCTCTGCTTCTGTTTGTAGTTTAGTAATTCCCCAGTTTCTCTAATCTCATTTTCCTATCCTTACATCTTTTACTTATAGGTACAACACTAACAGATGGAAGGAAATTCTGGCCCACAGTGAATTTAAATTTGGAAGTACTAACCTAGAATATGGAGGAACTCCTCAAATTAACAGGTTTTTTTTAATCTTGGGAATGAATCACTAGACAATCTCAGTTCTATTATCATAATTTGATTCACCTAACTCAGTTCTTTATGAGCATTTTCAGAAACTGTGTTTGTTTGTTTGTTTGTTTGTTTTTGGTAGCATGACCACATCATCAGTTGCATTAAATAAATTTTGCCATGTAAACAAATGAAGAGTGCTAAAGTACCACTTCTGTAAGACCCCCGACCCTCAGTCAGTAGTACTTACTTTGAGATGCCCCAAGTGAGACATTGAGATGTAGATCGATGCAAAAAACGGTGTCAGGGTCAACCTTCACTTTGTCCCTCAAGGGGAGTGCCTAGAAGGCAACCGTAATGGCTATTACAAATAGTTTTTATACTTCCTCTAAAAGGGGGAGAGGTTACGTCAGCGAGGTTACAGTTCAAACTTATTGGCTAAACATATTGACCTTTAAATCTATTGGCTAGCAAGCATGACACAAGTTTGAACTCTATTTGGAACTTTCCGAAGGATCAGATGACTATCAGTCAGTACATTCCGAGAATTTTTTATTCAAGAATGTTCTTGTGGGTGGAGAATGGAACTTGGCCTAGCCTTGACCCCAGGTGGAAGGGGGAAGCTGTAAAAAGGGTGTGGAACTGGAAAAGCCCTTAGGGTCCCTCACTTCACAACTCTATCCAAACCAACATTTCAACTCTGCATGAAATTGTGTCTCCCGAATAAGTGATGAATTCTGTTTTCAAAAGATTGCAAGAGATTGGACAAGTGGCTGATTGTAAAACTGACTTACTGATTGTAGGCTGAATTTGTCTTGTGATTTAAGGAACCTGCTAGGGACATAACAATAGTCCACAGTCACTGACCAAGGTTTCACATGCAGCTGGATCTGAATCTTCTGGCAGCCATATACCAGATAGGTACATATGGCAGGGCAGACAGTCCTGGCGCCTATCATGATGTCTTTGTGTCTTCTTACCTTACATCTTCAAATTCCAGTTTATCATTCTGTAGGCTTCAGGTTGCATTTGTCAAAATTCTACTTAAAATGCAATTGCGTCTAAGATTCTATGCAGCATCTCTTAAGAATAGTCATTTGAAATATCACTTAGGTATAAAAATTATCCTCATAGTGATTTTTGGATTTAGTCTTCTGGGAGTCAATCACGGAATACAAACAGTGTGCGGTGCATTTTTAACACTCCATAAGCTTGACATGATACCTTGTAGGTATCCTTCTTGCTAAAAGGCATATGTGAATGAGGAGCGACATTGATTGTATGGACAATCAGTTCAATAGCAAAGTGCTGTGATTATCCAGCTGAAGATTATACCCATGCTTTGAAATACATTGTCATTTATACAAAAATCCCCAAGTGTACGTTTACTGCACTAGCAACTCAATTTACAAAATCCTTGTTTAAACTCGAATCTATACGTACAATGAAATTTCATAGTATACATATGTGCTAAACAATATTTTGGATATTCTTAAACTAAAATACTATTTTATCCACACATAGTGACTCACACCTATAAAACCAGCAGATTTGAGGGGATAAATAATCTTAAGTGGAAACTCTGCCTAGATCACAAAGAAAGACATTGTTTTGAAAAGATGTTTACATATATAAAATCCTGGTGAGGTTGTAAATTTTACATTTCATGTGGCAATTCTATATAAGTGGGGTGGCCTAGGTATGCATCAGAAGATATACCATGGTAGGCCATGGTACAGTTTGTGACCTTGACATGGTCTGATTCATTTGTAGACTCCATCACAATACCATTTTTGTATTTTCTTTCAATTATAATCTTCTACCAGGTGGTATAAGATGAGGCATACTCACTAGCACTTTGGATGGCAGGCTTAATCACTTTGTTCCTGGCAGATATCAAAGAAGCAGTCAAATGAAGCAGTAGGCCATCTGAGAAATAGTATAAAAACGTAAGGTCCAATGAGATGTCAAGCTCTTAGTTTTCCTCGGAGGTAAGTCTGCTGACCTCTGTTCCACTGCAGATTCAGACACTAATCACCTAAGAAAAATTTTGTCTCATCTTACTAGGGGGCTTAAACAACTTACTGGGTAGGTTGTCCAGCAACCATATGGTGGCTTTCAACCATCTATAATGGGATCTGATACCCTCTTCTAGTATGTCTGAAGACAGCTACATTGTACCCATATACATAAAATAAATAAACGAGTCCTTAAAAAGAGAAATAAAATTTGTATACATAAAATGCTAATTAAATAACAAACTCAAAAGGCACACATCACTTTCATGATCTGCTCTTCCTACAGATAATGGGATCATGACAGATTTTTAAACTACTTTTTTTGTTTTGTTTTTTTGTTTTTTCGAGACAGGGTTTCTCTGTATAGTCCTGGCTGTCCTGGAACTCACTCTGTAGACCAGACTGGTCTCGAACTCAGAAATCTGTCTGCCTCTGGCTCTCAAGTGCTGGGATTAAAGGCGTGCACCACCACTGTCCGGCTTAAACTACTTTTTAAATACATATCACAATCATGTTCAATTTTTTAACCTTGGAAGCCAAAATACAGTCTAACTGCCTACATTTGGGGTGGATCCACCATTTCATTTTCTTGTACTGGTCCTATCTTCATCTTCAGGTCTGTCTGCGAGAATTAATTGCACATTTCTATAGACTGATTTTGTCAGATTTCAGGCCCTGCCACTGCTTCCCACAGTGAGCAGCTGACTAAAATGTTTTCTTCTCAAAATGCTGACTATAGCTCTTGACATCTGCTATGCTACTGTGTTTCTGCCAGAAGTATAAACTGAAGGGCAAAGTTGTTTTTTCTTTGCTAATTTCCCTGCTTTTATGCAATGTTTTAAACATGAAACAGGAATAAAAAGAGTATGCAATCTCGGTATAGAACATCCACTAATATTTATAGCTAAATGTGAATATCATATCATATTTGGATTGACACTTTTAGCACATAAAATATATAGAACGTATTGTGTGTAGGTTAATAAAGGTTAGTTTATTTTTTTTATAAATAGAGTTTCAGGCTCTAGAAATATGTGTCTAAATGAACATTGATAATGTAATTATTATCACTCATGTATGTTAGAAAATAATCTTTCCACATACTGTGTCTTTGTCACTGCTTCTTTCAAACATAGCATCTGGATGTCAGACTCAATTCACACCTCTTTCATCACTCCTTTCCTCATCAGACCACCCATGCACACATGTGCACGTACATGCACACACACACACACACACACACACACACACACACAAGCACAATGTCCTAGTTTGGTTCTTGTTGCTGTGATAAAACAGTAACAGTAACAAAACAACTTAGAGGAGGAAAGAATTTGTTTGGCTTACACTTCCATGTTTATCACTGGGGGAAACAAAACTCAAGGCCAGAGACTGAAACAGAAATCATGGAAAAATGTTGCTTAATGACTTGCTCATCTTCCTTTCATATATAGTTACAAACCCTTATCCTCAGGATGGTACCATTCATGGTGAGATGAACAATCACAAATCAATCGTTAATCAAGAAATTCCCTGATGGAGTCAATTTCTCAATTGAAATATCCTCTTCCTAACTAACTCTAATTTTTTCAAGTTGATAAATAATCTCTCTCTTTTTGTTTGTCTGTCTTTCTTTCTATCTGTCATATGTATAAATAAAGAGAAACACTCATCATCATCATCATTGTCATCATCGTCGTCCTCATCCTCATCACCAGGCAAATCATTTTATTTCTTCCAGCTTCAATGTCATCTAAAGGATACAGAATGTCAATTTAAACTTAACATCTTACAACTAACAACAAGACAACTTAGCAACTAAAATTAATACATTTTTACATATTCAAGACGGAGTTCTTACCAGTGCTTCAAAGAAGCTCTAGTCGTAAAACAGAGTAAGATATAAATAAATTATACTCAATTATGATCTGTATAAGTAAGAAAGATAATAAAGTATTTTCATAATATAATTATATGAGCATTTCTTTTTTATTAGTTATTTTATTTATTTATGTTTCAAATGTTATACCCTTTCCTGATTTCCCCACCCCCAGAAACACCCTATCCCAGCTCTACTCCTCCTGCTTCTACTAAGGTATGCCCCTACCCTCCCACCCTCTCCTGTCTCCCCGCCTTTGCATTCTCTTACACTGGGATATGGAGTCTTCACTTCTCCAATTGATGCCCTACAAGACCATCTTCTCTTATATATCCAGAGAGAGTCCCTTCAGGTGTACTCCTTGGTTGGTGGTTTAGAACATGGGAGGTCTGGTTGATTGATATTGTTCTGCCTATGGGGTTGCAAACTCCTTCAGCTCCTTCAGTCCTTTCTCTAACTCCTCCATTGGGGACCCTGTGATTAGTTCGATGGTTACCTGCTAGCATCTCCCTCTACTGTCAGAGCCTTTCAGGAGACATCAATATCTGGCTCCTGTCAGCAGGCACTTCTTGGCATCCACAATAGTGTCTGCCCTTGGTGACTGTATATGTGATGGATCCCCATGTGGGGCAGTCTCTGAATGACCTATCCTTCAGTCTTTGTTCCACACTTTGCCTCTGTACTTGCTCCCAAGAGTATTTTGTTCCCCCTTCTAAGAAGGACTGAAGTACCCACAGTTTGGTCTTCCTTCTTCCTGAGCTTCATGTAGTGTGTGAATTGTATCTTGGGTATTCCAAGCTATTGGGATAATATCCCTTAACAGTGAATTCTTTTGTGATTGGATTACCTAACTCAGGTTGTTATTTCCTAGTTCCATCCATTTGCCTAAGAATGTCTTGAAATCAGTGTTATCAATCGCTGAATAGTACCCCATTATGTAAATTTACCACATTTCCTGTATCCATTCTTCCACTGACGGACATCTGGGATGTTTCCAGCTTCTGGCTTTTGTAAATAAGGCTGCTATGAACATATTGGAGCATATGTTCTTGTTATATGTTGGAGTATCTTTTGGATATATGCCCAGGAGTGCTATAGTTGGGTCCTCAGGTAATCTTATGTCCAATTTTTTGAGGAACTGCCAGACTGACTTTCAGAGTGGTTGTACCAACTTGCAATCCCACCAACATTGGAAGAGTGTTTCTCTTTTAAACATCCTCGACAGCATTTGCTAAGTTTTTGTTCTTAGCCATTCTGACTGGTGTGAGGTAGAATCAAGTATCCTGAGTTGGGAAATCTTTGTTTAGCTCTGTATCCCATTTTTAATAGGGTTATTTGATTGTCTGGAGTCTACTTTCTTGAGTTCTTTGTACATACTGGATATTAGCCCTCTATCAGATGTAGGATTGGAAAAGATGTTTTCCCAATCTGTTGGTTGCTGTTTTGTCCTATTGACAGTATCCTTTGCCTACAGAAACTTTGCAGTTTTATGAGGTCCCATTTGTAAATTCTTGATCTTAGACCATAAGCCATTGGTGTTCTGTTCAGGAACTTTAACCCTGTGCCCATGTATTCAAGGCTCTTTCCCACTTTTTCTTCTATTAGTTTCAGTATATCTGATTTTATGTGGAGGTCCTTAATCTACTTGGACTTGAGTTTTGTACAACGAGATAAGTATGGATCAATTTGCATTCTTCTACATGTTGACTGCCAGCTGAACCAGCACCTTTTGTTGAAAATGCTATGTTTTATCCACTGGATGGTTTTAGCTCCTTTGTCAAAGATCAAGTGACTATTGGTGTGTGGGTTTATTTCTGAATCTTCAATTCTATTTCACTGATCTTCCTGCCTGTCTCTGTACCAATACCCTAAAGTTTTTTTCACATTTGTTCTGTAGTAGAGCTTGATGTCAGGGATGGTGATTCCTCCAGAAGTTCTACTATTGTTAATAATACTTTTCACTATTCTAGGTTTCTTTATTCCAAATGAATTTGCAAACTACTCTTACTAACTCTATGAAGAATTGAGTTGGAATTTTGATGGGGATTTCATTGAATCTGTAGATGGCTTTTGACAAGATGGCCATTTTTACTATATTAATCCTGCCAATCCATGAGTGTGGGAGATCTTCCCATCTTCTGAGATCTTCTTTGATACTTTTTCTTCAGACACTTGAAGTTCTTGTCATACAGATCTTTCATTTGCTTGGTTAGAGTCACACTAAGGTATTTTATATTATTTGTGACTATTATGAAGGGTGTCATGTCCCTAATTTCTTTCTCAGCCTGTTTATCCTTTGAGTAGAGGAAGGCTACAGATTTGCTTCAGTTAATCTTATATTCAGCATCTTTGTGAAGTTGTTTATGAGGTTTAGCAATTCTCTCTTGGAAATTTTGGGGTCACTTAAGTATACTATCATATAATCAGCAAATAGTGATATTTTGACTTCTTCCTTTTCAATTTGTATCCCTTTGAACTCCTTTTATTGTCTAATTGCTCTGTCTAGGACTTTGAGTACTATATTGAATAAGTAGAGAGAGAGTCCCTGAATTTAGTGGGATTGCTTCAAGTTTCTCTCCATTTAGTTTGATCTTGGCTACTGGTTTGCTGTATATTGCTTTTACAATGTTTTGGTATGGGCTTTGAATTCTTGATCTTTCCAAGACTTTTACCATGAAGAGATGTTGAATTTTGTCAGATGCTTTCTCAGCATCTAATGAGATGATCATGTGGTTTGTTTCTTTGAGTTTGTTTATACAGTGGATTACATTGATGGATTTCCATATATTGAACCATCCTTGTATTACTAGGATAAAGCCTACTTGATCATGATGAATGATTATTTTGATTGTTCTTTGATTCAGTTTGTGAGAATTTTATTGAGTATTTTTGCACTGATATTCATAAGGGAAATTGGCCTGAAGTTCTCTTTCTTTGATGGGTCTTTTTGTGGTTTAGATATAAGTGTAATTGTAGCTTCACAGAATGAATCGGGTAGTGTTCCTTCTGTTTATGTTTTGTGGAATAGTTTGAAAAGAATTGGTATTAGGTCTTTGAAAGTCTGATAGAATTCTTCACTAAAACCATCTGGTCCTGAGATTTTTATGGATGGGAGACTTTTAATGACTAGTGTTGTCTTTTATGGGTTATGGGACTGTTTAGATGGTTTATCTGATCCTGATTTAACTTTGGTACTTGGTATCTGTCTAGAAAATCATCCAGATTTTCCAGCTGTGTTGAGTATAGGCTTTTGTAATAGGATCTGATGGTTTTTGGAATTTCCTCCATTTCTGTTGTTATGTCTCCCTCCCTTTTCATTTCTGATTTTATTAGTTTGGATACTGTCTCTGTGCCTTCTGGTTAGTCTGGATAAGGATTTATCGATTTTTTTGATATTCTCAAAGACCCAGCTACTGGTTTTGCTGATTCTTTGTATATAGTTCTTTTTGTTTCTTTTTGATTGATTTCAGCCAAAAGTTTGATTATTTCCTGCCATCTACTCCTCTTGAGTGTATTTGCTTTATTTTGTTCTAGAGCTTTCAGATGTGCTGTCAGGTTGCTAGTATATTCTCTCTCTAGTTTCTTTTTTAGGCACTTAGAGCTTTGAGGTTTTTCTCTTGGCACGGCTTTTATTGTGTTCCATAAACTTTGGTATGATGTGCCTTCATTTTCATTAAATTCTAAAATGTTTTTAATTTCTTTCTTTATTTCTTCCTTGAGCAAGTTATCACTGAGTAGAGCATTGCTCAGTTTCCATGTGTATGTGGGCTTTTTATTGTTTTTGTTTTTATTGAAGATCAGCCTTAGTCTGTTTGTGTAGCTATTTTCTTTTGGGTTGTTGAAAGAAGATTACTTTCTTGCTTTTTCTAAGGTATAGTTTCCCTCCTTATGTTTGAGTTTTTCATTTATTATCCTTTGTAGGGCTGGATTTGTGGAAAGATATTGTGTAAATTTGATTTTTCATGGAACATCTCGGTGTCTCCATCTATTGTAATTGAGCATTTTCCCAGGTATAGTATCCTCATTCCTAGGTATAATATAGTCATTTGTATTCTCTTAGGGACTGTATGACATCTTCCCAGGATCTTCTGGCTCTTATAGTCTTTGGTGAGAAGTCTGGTTTAAATCTGATAGTTAAATCTGATAGGTCTACATTTATATGTTACTTGACCTTTTTCCCTTACTGCTTTTAGTATTCTTTCTTTGTTTTGTGCATTTTGTGTTTTGATTATTATGACAGGAGTAACTTACTTTCTGGTCTAGTCAATTTGGAGTTGTGTAGGCTTCTTGTATGTTTATTGGCATCTCTTTCTTTAGGTTAGGGAAGTTTTCTTCTATAATTTTGTTGAAGACATTTACTGGTTCTTTAATTTGGGAATCTTTACTCTCTTCTGTACCTATTATCTTTAGCTTTGGTCTTCTTACTGTATCCTGGATTTCTTGGATGTTTTGGGTTAGGAGCTATTTGCAGTTTACATTTTCTTCGACTGTTGTGTCAATGTTTTCTATGGTATCTTCTGCCCCTGAGATTCTCTCTTCTATCTCTTATATTCTGTTGGTGATACTTGTATCTATAACTCCTGATCTCTTTCCTAGGTGTTCTATTTCCAGATTTGTCTCCCTTTGTGATTTCTTTATTGTTTCTATTTCCATTTTTAGATCCTGGATGGTTCAGTTCTTTTATCCATTTGTGTTTTCCTGTAATTCTTTCAGGAGTTTTTGTGTTTCCTCTTTAAGGGCTTCTAGCTGCTATATTTCTTTAAGGAGTTATTTATGTCCTCCTTAAAGTCCTTTATCATCATCATGAGAAGTGATTTTAAAACAAAATCTTGCTTTTGCGGTGTTATGGGGTATCCAGGAACTGCTATGGTGGGAGAGCTGGGTTCTGATGATGCTAAGTAAACTTATTTTCTGTTGCTTATGTTCTTGGGCTTGCCTCTTGCCATCTGGTTATCTCTAGTGCTACCTGCACTCACTGTCTCTGACTGGAACCTGTCTCTGCTGTTAACTTGGTTGTGTCAGAACTCCTGTCTAATTCACCAACTTAACTGTGACCTATGTCTGCAGTTAGTTTGTGCTATCCTACTAGAAGCGACAGTAGTTTCTACTTGAGATTTGAGGATAAGATACTAGGAATGGAAATTATTTTATTCTAGCCACAATTTAAAATAGTTGAAATCACATTTATTATTCAGTCTTATCACCAAACTTAAAAGAAATTATTTTATTAGATGTTAAATTCTGACTTAAAACCAATTTTTTTGTTTATTTATTTGCTTTAGAGAAAGGCACTTGGAAAGTTCATAGGAATTTCTTGTTTACCTCTCACTTAGGGAAAGTCTGAAAAAAAAGTTGATTGAAACTTATCCTAAACATTTAATTATATCACTCAATATTGTTGACCACTGTTTTCCTGCACACCTCAAAGCCATCTTTAAGCACAATATGTTCAAAATGAGACTCATATTGTTTATATGGAGCCTCTTATCTTTTCCCTTTTGATATTTCAGTGACTGTCATAGACGCAACTAAAAATGGAATAATTCAGTAGTTTTTAGCATTAACCCCCTTTGTGAAACGCGATATATAGTCTAGATTTTCTTTTCAAAAACTTCTCACATCCACTGGGTTATTTTTGTATATTATTTCAAGAAACTTAGAAATTGGTATTAGAGCTTATTAAAATTTTCTTTACTTCTTAAGATGTGCTGGTTAGTTTTGTAATTGTCAACATTACAACAGCTAGAATCCCCTGAAAGATGACCCTCTGAAGTTGCCTGTGGGGAATTATCTTTTTAAATATTTTTATTTTTTAATTGAAATATAATTACATCATGTTCCATTTTTTTTTCATTTTTTTCTCCAAGCCCCCAGATGGCCTCCCCTGAGCCCTCCTAAGTACGTGGCATCATAGTTGTTGCTATTATCCACACATGCACATGCACACACACACACACACACACACACACACACACACAAACACACACATGCATAGATAAAGCATGTTCAGTCTATTTATTGTTGCTTGCATGTATATGGTGTTAAGGCTAACATTTGGTATGGTATAACTAGTTAGAGGCCCATTCCTAGCAAAAAAAAAAAACATGTTTCCTGCTTGGCATTCCTTATTTGCCTGTAGACTATTGTCTCAGGTTGCTGTGCTGTGATCTATCCTGTATGGACAGCACCCCTCCCTGACTGGAATCCTAGATGATACAGAGAAAGCTAAGAAGCCAAGCAGCTGCACATTTCAAGGTTCTCTCTTTCTGACCGTGAGCCATTGAGTCAACATCCTGTTTCCTTCACTTTCCCACCTTGGATTGTGATCTAAAATAATTCCTTCCCTCCTTGAGCTGCTTTTGGCAGAGTGTTTTATCACACCAGTAAAAAAATGAAACTACAACATACTTTAAATGTTAAAACACAGACATACCAAGAAAATTAAAGGAGTTACACAACAGGTCATGTGTATATACTGTCTGTTGTATTAATAGTCACCAGTATTGATACCAGATTGAAGGTAGCAAACATTGAATTTCTGTGTTAGTACATCAAACAATTTTTCAGGGTTCTATTTGCTTATATCCGCTAGCTGCAGAAATGTATCAAAATGATATTAACACTTGAAATTTGATGCATCAACTTAGATCCTCTTTCATACGTTTCTCTTTTTTTATTAGATATTTTCTTATTTACAATATCTCTTTTCCCAGGTTCTCCACCAAAAAACCAAAAAACCAAAAACAAAACAAAACAAAACAAACAAACAAAAAAACTAAAACAATCCCCTGTTCCTTCCCCCTCCGCCCCCCGCTCACCATCCCACTCCCTCCTGCTTACTGGCCCTGGCATTCCCCTACACTGGGGCATAGAACCTTCACAGGGCCAAGGGCCTCTCCTCCCATTGATGACCAACTTGGCCATCCTCTGCTATATGCATGCTGCTAGAGCCATGAGTCCCCCCCATGTGTACTCTTTGGTTGGAGTTTTAGTCCCTGGGAGCTCTGAGGGTACTTGTTAGTTCATATTGTTGTTTGTCCTAAGGGGCTGCAAACCCTTCAGCTCCTTGGGTCCTTTCTCTAACTCCTTCTGTGAGCCTCTACATCTGTATTAGTCAGGTACTGTCAGAGCCTCTCATGAGGCAGCTATCTCAGGCTCCTGTCATCCAGCACTTGTTGGCATCCGCAATAGTGTCTAGATTTGGATGGACCTGGAGAATATCATTCTGAGTGATGTAACCCAATCACAAAAGAACACACATGGTATGCATTCTCTGATAAGTGGATATTAGCCTAGAAGATCGGAATACACAAAGTACAAACCACAAACCATAAGAAACTCAAGAAAAAGGAAGACCAAAGTGAGGATACTTAGTTCCTTCTTAAAAGAGGGAACAAAATACCCATGGAAGGAGTTGTAGAGACTAACTATGGAACAGAGACTAAAGGAAGGACAATTCAGAGACTGTTCTACCTGGGAATTCTTCCCATATTCAATCCATATATTTCTTTTTCTTCTAAATGGAAACAAAGTAACAGTGACTCATCAGGTCAGTCCAGAGTCTACTCTCAATGGAGCAACCAGTTGCAATTAAGCATTGATCTGATACCAAGAAGCGCTTGTTGACAGGAACCTGGTATAGCCTGAGAGGCTGTATCAGAGCCCGACCAATACAGATGTGGATACATGCAGCCAACCATCAGATTGAGCAGGGGGACCCCAGTGGAAGACTAGGGAAAGGACTAAAGGAGCTGAAGGGGTTTGCATTCCCACAGGAAGAACAATAACATCAACTAACAGGATCACCCAGAGCTCTCGGGGACTAAACCACCGCCAAAGAGTACACATAGAGGGACTAATGGCTCAAGCTGCACATGTAGCAGGGGATTACCTTATCTGTCATCAATGGGAAGGGAGTTCTTGGTCCTGTGGAGGCTCCTAGTGTAAGGGAATGCTATGGTGCTGAGGTGGGAGGAAGTGGGTGGGTGGGAAAGCACCCTCATAGAAGGGGGGATAAAAAGGGATAGGAGTTTAATTGAGAAGGGGGATAACATTTGAAATGTAAATGAATAAATTAACCAATAAAATAAAATTAAAAAAGATTGATCTGAAACTGAGGAAGGTAAAATTAATGTTCATTTTATTAGTCCATGTTGGATTACTTTTTCCAAATGACTATGGATAGATAAAAGAGTTTTGAGAATGCTAGTTATTCAGAAGACTGAAAACTCAAAAATAAAATAAAATAAAATGCAACGAAACAAACCAAAACTGTAGATACTTTCTCCTATGCCAGAGGCAAAGAATCTGTGATGTTTAAATATGATAAGAGAAGTATGTATATGTGTGTGTGTGTGTGTGTGTGTGTGTGTGTGTAATAAAAATTAATTTAAAATAAGAGACTATGGATTTGAAAGAGAGCCAGATGGAAAAGAAGTAAGAAATGATCTAATCAAAAAAGAAAATAATGATCCATTCAATTTTGTTGTAAGCAGTATTTTCTCTAAATATTTGCTCTTGTGACCCTATTCTGTGTAACATTAATATGACATGTCATGTAGCAGAACACATATTTATAGAACAAGAAACACTACATGTAAAACAGCAGCTTTGTCTTGGGAACACCTCATTTCAGTATCTAAATATTTGAATTATATAACTTTCCTCATATATTGTTTCAGTAAGTCTAGCCTGTGTCTAAGGGTCTGACTGTGAGAATTTTCACAGCAGGCCTGTCTGCTCCAAATGCTCCATAAAAAAATTTCCATTAATCTAACTCAGAAGGATTTTCCACAAAGCAAGTTAACAGACTGGAAATTCATGGTGCTTTAATTCCAGGTCATTCTGCTCTGCTAACCTGCTTTTGTTCCTGGAACACTGGCTAGGGGATACATGTTCTCCTGTACTCTGATCATTCCAAAGGTTTACAGTAAGGTAACTGGAAGCCAAACTGCAATAATAATAATAATGCTATTAATAATGCTATTTATTGACAGTTCCTAATAGTCTTGATTCTGCATAGGGTTCAGGACAATGCTGAATTCAAAATGTTGCTTCTGCATAATTCAGGAAATAACAAAGAAACATATTTAAATATCACTGATTCTTTGCCTTTGACATAAGAGAAAGTGTATCTATAGTTTTTTTTTGTTTGCTTTCTTGTTTTTGTTTTGTTTTGTTTTGTTTTGTTGTGTTTGTTTGATTGTTTGTTTTGAATTTTCCCTCTTCTGACTAACTGGCATTCCCCAAACCCTTTTATCCACACATAGTCATTTGGAAAAAATCCAATATGGACTAATAAAATGAACATTGGTGTTACACTGGTAGATTTAAGCAGGCCAGTAAATCTTTTCTTGATTCTTCACAAAAGGTAAAATAGATCTTGGTTTGACCTTTGTCTTCCTCTTCCTATGTCTTTGGCAGCTCCAATCTAGAGACTAACATACATATTCTATGTGAAAGCTGCTCCACATTTCAAAATTACTGTCCAAAATCAGCTACTAAAAGTTGATACAGTAGCAAGCTTGCTGTTGCAATCTGTACCAAGGAAAGCTCATGAATTAAGCAGAGATGGATTTGGTGCCATCAGGATTCAGCATGAGGTTTAAGTCTGTGTTTGAATACCTCTTCATTGTCTGTTAGCTAAGCAGGGCACCAATGGCTAAATAAGAAACAACTAGGGTAAACTAGCTGATCCTGTTCTTACTCTAAAAATTAGCACTAATACTTATTTCAATAAGGAAATGTTTTGATTTCCCTGGATAGTACTAACATTACTTTAGAGTAAATACCATAAGTTTGTCAAACTCATTTGATAGTTCTCTCATCTTCGTTTCTCAGAGATATTCATGGATCCCTCCACCAGGTTGTATATAAAGGCATGTCCTTCCTTTTTTGCTTCCTGTATTGTCTTGCAGAAATTAGTGGCCTCCAGAAGTGAGTTTGAAGGATTATTTGCATCGACTCTTTAAAAATACACTTTTAGGAAGCTGTTGCTTTTCCCTTGAACAGAGCAATAAAATATATGATTAATTTTTGATCCACTGGCCTTTGAGAACATCAGTTAATGGTAAGATTTCTTTGTATTTATTTTAAAATCTATATTTTTATCCAATTTACAATCTAATCTTGCTAAACACACATTTATCTCTCTGTGATGCATTTACCTTTTCCTATTATGGCTACACATAAGTATTTTACTCTGTCTCACTTTATTCTTTGTGTCTCTATTCACCTATCAAATACTATTCACATCATCTTACTTATCTTTATTTTGATGACTTTTTTCCTCTATTGTTCTAATTCTCTTAAACATCCTTTAGTTTCTACTGACCATGTGAAGGCCATTACTTAGTTTTCAGTAGTCTGATCACCTATGGTGTGACCAAGCAAGCAGGAAAATTGGGTGGGGGTTAGCAAACTGTCAAAGAATCCCAAGGATAAAGGAAGAGTGCCTGCTGCAAAATAACATATTGTACCTCTTATCTTTTTACCACAGAAAAGGAGTGGAGTGTTGGTGGTTCAGAAAGAGTATAGAAAGAAATGACTTTGAACTGTTCTTCTGGAAGGCCACTGTTCAATTTTCAGCACCCTTAAAAGCTCCCAACCACCTGTAACTCCAGTACAAGTGATTTTATTTTTTTATTAGATATTTTCTTTATTTACATTTCAAATGATATCCCCTTTCCCAGTTTCCCTTCCAAAAAAAAAGCCCCTGTTCCAACCCCTGCCACCTGCTCACCAACCTGCCCTCTCCCACTTCCTGGCTGTGGTATTCCCCTACACTGGGCCATAGAACCCTCACAGGACCAAGGGCTTCTCCTCCCATTGATGATTGGCTAGGTCATCCTCTGATACGTATGCAGCTGGAGCCATGAGTTCCACCATGTGTACTCTTTGGTTGGTGGTTTAGTCCCTGGGAGCTGCAAGTGATTTAATGCTTCGTACTGTTCTCCTCTGACATCAGAGCTGTCTGTTCCTGCCATGGCCCTTCATAGGATTGGGGGTGGAGGTGGGGGAGGGTTCCTGCTTCTGCTCTGCCACAAAGCAAGGCTGCTTGAGGAGGCCAGACATGGGAGTTGACTACTCTTACCCCATGCTGTGTTGGGGAAAGAGCAGGTGTTGAGCTTTAGGGAAGCCCCAGGACACCTCTTTGGGTGAGGAAGCATATTCTGAGGCTTAGGATAGCTGGAGCTAGCTCAGGGAGGTTCCTGGGCCTGTGACAAGACCTTAGGCCATCTGATTCTCAGACTCAGTCGCAGCTGTGAGCCACGGAAGAGCTGAGAACAGAGTGAACTCCAGCTGGGAGAGTCCTTGGCTTGTCTGCAGTTGGCCTGAGCTTGGCTTCCTTGTACGTGTGGCTGGGAGTACAAGGAGGCCTTCTTTCGAGATCTTCCCAGGATCTGCTTTGATGAGGGTTCCTGCCCTAGCCTTTATGCTTCAGTAATGCATGGTCACTAGACACTGTTCACATGGTTTTCCTATTTAAAACTCTTCTTTAATTCTTGATTTCTCCTAACCAACTTTATGGATTGAAATATAAAGAAGTTGGGTACAGGCTGTAATCTCCCCTCTGGAGAGGAGAGATAAGAAAATTATAGGCCAAATACCATAATGGTTGAGATTAGAGAGAATAGAGAACATTGAGAGGAAAGAAATAAGTAGATGATAATGACTTAGTGTTGGTGCCAAGGTTTTGGAGTTTCAATACTCCAAAGCACCCAGTAGGTTGTCTTCAAGGATCTAAATTTACAGCTAGAGCACTAATGCTATATTGTTGCACTGGAACCAGTTATCCACACAAGAAAACATAGTTCAAAGGAAAACAAGAAAGGAAGACTTTTATCAAAAAATCTTCCTGTGTGTCAACCTATATTATACTGTCAGGTACTGGAGAGCAGCTAAAGGAAAGGATTTTCTGTCTTATTGAATTATTATCAAAGAGAAAATCTTGGAATTTCTTAGAAGGAAGAGTGTAAAAGGATATAGAACAGGTTACTTTAAGTAAATACCAAAGTTCTGGTATCAGGATATAATAGAATTCATTGCCAAGACTGCAGAACCCCCAGAGACTAGAAGTCCCTTAAATATCACTGAAGATGTCTATTATTTTCATGCACTTCTAGTTATACCAATCTAGTTTCTAATTGTGCAATCATTTTTCACACTTCTCTAAAAGTAGAACATTTTTCATGATCCTACTCAAATCCTATCATTTTGATAAGATTATATTAATGGTTCAATTAAAAGTGCCTTTGTTTAATTTTTTATATACTTATGAGTACAGAGATTTTATTAGCAAACTCTTCATTAACTAAGCCACATTGGTGTTCACCTCCACCTGCTATGTTGTTGCATGAAACAAGATAATGCTGATTGTTTTTGACCTGTCTGCCATTCCTCCTTTAATTGCCATTGCCATCGACAGTATTTCTCCAACATGACTCCTCAGCCACTCACAACATTAGTGACAGAACTGATTCTCACAGCACCTAGAGCTCCAGAGGGCAATCAGCTGTGCAGTAAAGTAGACCTCAAAAGTATCTGAAGATAACATTAGAGGAAAAAGAATGGATGAAAATTCAGCCATAAATCATTAAGAAACATAGCCATCTTCCAATTGCTGTCAACGTATAATATAATTGCATGACATTATATAATGTCATGTAGCAGTTATTACGTTGCTAGTATTTTTATATAATTCCATGTTTCTGTCCATGGAAAGTACCAAGAGCTTCACATTATAGGCAGAGACTATGGAGATGAGAAGGTTTTTTTTTTCTTTTTTCTTTTTTATCTTATTAAAAGACCTGATTTTGCAATTGTGGTTAAATATGTGCTATCTATGCAACAACTATATGTGGTCACATATTATCACATATTATAATAGATTTCAAAGACTAGTGCTTATAGATAACTTCAATACACTTTCCATACTTTAATTAATATAACTATTCATATTTACATACACATATTTCTGTAAATTATAAAATTACAATGAATAAAGCTGGAGAGATGGTCCAGTAGTTAATGGTACTTGCTACTTCCAGAGAGTCTGACTTTGATCCCAATATCCAGTTGAGATGTCTCATAACTACTTGTAACTTCAAATCATATGAACAGTGATGGACACACAAACAAGTGACTGGGAAAATGTGAATTGCAGGGGTTATCTTGTAAAATAGTGCAAGTGTACTCTTAATATTTCTGTACAAGGAAGTTCCACTCCCAGGTGCTCTAACACGCCCAGGATCAGGAGGAGGTGAGGAGGACACAACATCTGTCCCAACACCAGGAGTAACTAGGACCAGCAGGACCAGGCACAAAGGAACTCCAACCGCCCAGTGGCTCAGGTTTCTTCTCTTCTGTCTGGGTTGATGCCTGGAGAAGACCTTGGGCACAAGCTCTGCAGCCAGTCCTACAACACCCAGAGGAAGCTCTACTCTCAGGTGCTCTAACAAGCCCAGGGTCACAGGATCTCAGAATCACAGGATCACAGAGACAGCTTGACTCTGAGGAGTTCTGACAACCAGGATCACAGGAAGGACAGGCTCCAGTCAGATTTAGCAAGGGCAGGTAGCAATAGAGATAATGAGATGATGCAGGACGAGCATAAGAATATAAGCAACACAAACCAAGGTTACTTGGCATCATCAGAACGCAATACTCCTCCCACAGTAAGTCCTAGACATACCATCAGAAAAGCAAGATTCAGATATAAAATCACTTCTCATGATGATGATACAGGACTTTAAGAAATACATAAATAGCACCCTCAAAGAAATACAGGAGAACACAGGTAAACAGCTAGAAGCCCTTCAAGAGGAAACACAAAAATCCCTTAAAAAACTACAGGAAAACACAATCAAACAGATGAAGTAAAAGGGCAAAACCATCCAGAATCTAAAAATGGAAATAGAAACAATAAGGAAATCAGAGGGCTGGAGAGATTGCTCAGTGGTTAAGAGCACTGACTATTCTTCCAAAGGTCCTGAGTTCAAATCCCAGCAACCACATGGTGGCTCACAACCATCCATAATGAGATCTGATGCCCTCTTCTGGGATGTCTGAAGACAGCTACAGTGTACTTTCATATTAATAAATAAATCACTACAAAAAAAGAAAGAAATCAGAAAGAGAGACAACCCCTGGAGATACAAAACCTAGGAAAGAAATAAGGATTCATATATGCAAGCATCACCAACAGAATACAGGAGATAGAAGAGAGAATCTCAGGGGCAGAAGACACCATAGAAAACATTGACACAACAGTTAAAGAAAATGCAAAAAGCAAAATGCTCCTAACTCAAAACATCCAGGAAATCCAGGACACAATGAGAAGACCAAACCTAAGGATAATAGGTATAGAAAAGAGTGAAGACTCTCAATGTAATGGGCCAGTAAATATCTTCAACAAAATTATAGAAGAAAACTTCCCTAACCTACAGAAAGGGATACCCATAAACATACAAGAAGCCTATGCAACTCCAAAGAGACTGGACAAGAAAAGAAATTCCTCCAATCATATAATAACAAAAACACTAAATGCATTAAACAAAGAAAGAATTTTAAAAGCAGTAAGGGAAAAAGGTCAAGTAACATATAAAGGCAAGCCTATCAGAATTATACCAGACTTCTCACCAGAGACTATGAAAGCTAGAAGATTCTGGCCAGATGTCATACAGACCCTGCAAGAACACAAATGCCAGCCCAGGTTACTATGCCCAGAAAAACTCTCAATTACCATAGATGGAGAAAACAAGATATTCCATGACAAAACCAAATTTACACAATGTCTTTCCACAGATCCAGCCCTACAAAGGATAATAGTGGAAAACATCAACATAAGGAGCAAAACTATACCCTAGAAGAACAAGAAAGTAATCTTTCAACAAATCCACACAAACCTAATTCCACCTCTTACAACAAAAACAACAGGAAGTAACAATTACTTTTTCTTAATATCTTAATATGAGAATTAATATTACCAACATATCCTAATCGATAGAAATCCAAAAATATGAGGAATTAGGAATTTGTTGACTGTCATCTAATGGTCTCTCTAATTTGGTAATTGGAGAAATAGGTCCAAAATTATACAATCCATATACACTTTCAGCTTGTTTGTTTGTGACAGTGTCTTGCTGTGTACAACATAATGGTCTTGAGATCTTGCTTCTCCTACCTCAGCCTCTCTATTAGTAATATTGTTTATTTCATGTTTTTACACTATACTATGGTTTTCAGAACATACTTTAGAAGTATTTATATACCCAAAAGAAATGTAGACAATTAAATTGGGAGGGGCTTGTAAGAGAACAACAAAGAGTGAGACTGAATGCATTTGTAACTCTTGTATCAAGTTACCACAGTAACAGCTAAGATTTTAAGCTCTACTAAGTACAAAACAAACAAACAAACAAAAGCACTTTATATATTTATGTTCATTTAAGAAAATATTAGAAGTGATGTATTATTTTGAAATATATAGTTAATATGTTTGGAGTTATTTAAAATTTATATTGAGAAAAACATACGTACTTTCAGTATTGCTGTAGACAAACATCTACATAAGACTGTTAAATTGATTGTTGTTTTATATCAAGCAACTTTTATAATACTCATTTTTATTGTTATAATATTTTATAAATTTTAAAGAATATGACAAAAAAGGATATTGTAGGTATTGAAAGAGGTTCTCTGGGAGGAGTTGGGGTACAAAAGGAAAACAAGAATGTGATTTAATTCTCTTTACTTAAAATATGTTTTTAAATGTTAACAAATTTAGATAAATTAAAATCATATAAGGTTTCTCATCATAATGCAATAAAACTTAAAACAATATTTCTGTACAAATTAAATACTAAGTTGTTTATAACTAGTTGCCTTGTGTGATTATAGTTAGAATCTGTACAAGATGAATTTCCACGTATTATAAACATAAGAATATTTCTGTGACTTAAGGTACTTATATTGTGTTTCATAGTTGTATCAGATGGGGCTTTTAATCTGCTGTATTGGCTGAAATCTGATTATAATATCTTAACCAAACATGTAGTTACCTAATAACATGAAATCTAAAAATAGATGATCCAGATGGCATAGCTGCTCCACAATATCCTGCATGTCCCAAAATTGAGCTTTTATATGGTTTGAAATGGTAATGAAGTATGTAGTTTTATTTTATTTTACCTGATCACAAATTGTAGTGATATACATGTAATATGTATGTAATCTGAGATTCCAAAAGTACTAGGCTAAAGAGGCAGATTTGTAGACACAAACACTAAAAGAAAGAAGAAACAAGGATGAACTAGAATTAATATACCAACATTATTTTCTCTTAGGGATATGAGCAGAAGAGAGGTTCTCATTGGGTCAGTTCTCTAATTACTGGTTTCTGACTGGTTGCTCAATGTCTCCTTCATCTTAGGAAGCTGCTCACTCTGTTACTAGTACAATTATGCATCAGCCACCTCTAGTGTATCAGATCTGACTTGATCTGGCCTGTTGGCTCATTCAGAAATAATACATTCCCATTAATTTTATATATGTCTTATAATCCTTCTACCAAACACCATTTTAGTCTGCTTTATTGACTCCTACAATTTATCAACTAAGATTCCAAGAGTTAATACTACATTTATAAGATAGAAATGGTTTCTCATCTGACAATAAAGTCATTGAATAAATATAATTACTTCAAAGATACATTCTCTAGAGGAAGCAATATTCAAGAGTAAGCTTGTAAAACGATTTGAAAATTTTTTGAAATAACAATGTGCAAACATTTTTTGTGATAATTTCATAAGACAAGATCTTCCTCTAATCTTCCTCAAGAGAAATATATGTATCTAGCTTGATGTTCCTTAGCTTTATAATTATATAATTTATACATAATCATTTTTTTCTCAATGTAGGGTAAAATAGGTCTGTTCAATCTTATCGACAAGGAAAATAAGTTCAATCTATTAGGAAAGATGTACTGATGCATCTTTTTTTATAACAAGAAAAATACAAAAACATCTGGCAGTTCCTTTCTGTCTCACGAGGATGTCCCAATATTGCACATTTTCAAGGTATCATATGCTCAATACATCTTTAAGATCTTCTATGAATCAGTATCATTTGCTATGTTACTCAAAAGTTAGTCTGAAAGCAGATTCCAGCTATACTGTAATAACCTATACTAAAGCTTCTACTTCTGACCACGGCTAAGCTAAGCTTCAAATTAGAACTGAAGAAATCCAATGTCAGATTAAAGCTCTCCATTTCTCAAATACAAATACATGCAAAGCTGTCTTAAAACTAGGCCATGAAACTTATAGACATACTCCAAAGTCATAACAAAATTGCTGGCAAAATTAGCATAGGCTCAATGAAATGACTGATGGAATCGTTTTGCTACATCATGGGTTTTTAAAACCACAATAACAGAAAGCATGAGAAATCTTAGCTAAGATAAAGTTTATTGGTGAAGCTTATAGCTTCCAAATATTACTATTATGCAAGAAAACAATCAGTTAGACCACAGCCCAAAGTACAGTTTTTCAATTCCATAACAGAAATGTATATTTACTCCCATTTTTATAAGAAGGATCAACCAAAAGAATTTTGAAAGACTTGGATTTTTTTATTTCTCTAAAATATATATCTATATATTATTAATACACAAGAAATTACTTTTAAAGTGGTCCTTCTAGTTCCATCCATTTGCCTACAGATTTCATAAGGTTGTCATTTTCAATAGCTCAATGTAAATGTACCACATTTTTCTGTATCCATTCTAACACTGAGGGACATTTGGGTTGTTTCCAGCTATTATGAATAAGGCTGCTATGAACAGAGTAGAGAATGTGTCTTTGTGATGTGTTGGAGCATCTCTTGGGTATATGCCCAGGGGTGGTATAGCTGGGTCTTTAGGAAGAGCTATTTCCATTTTTCTGATGAACTGACAAATTGATGGAACTAGAAAATATCACCTTGAGTGAGGTAACCCAGACTGAAAAGGACATTCATGGTATGAACTTACTGATAAGTGGATATTAGCCCATGATATAATTCACAGACCATAAGAAGCTTTACATAAAGAAAGGTTAAAGTGTGGAGGTTTCAAACCCACTTAGAAGGGGTATACAAAATAATCATGAGAAGCAGAGGGAGGGAGTAATCTGGGCAGGAGAGGGGAGGGGAAGGAAAAAAGGGGGCAGGACCAGTTATGGCAAGAGACAGGAGAGAAATCCATAGGGCTAGGAGAACAAATAGAAATAAGTAGCAGTGGGCGGTGGGGGGAACTTAGGGAACCACTAGAAAGTCCCAGGCCAGACACCAGGGATGCAAGAGGCTCCCAGGACCCAGTGGGGATGACATTAGCAGAAGTACTCAACAGCAGGAACATACAACTGAAGAGATCAAGTCTAGTATATTGACATGGCCCCCAGTGGAGGGATGGGGCCACCTACCCATCTAAAATTTTTTGAGCCAGAATTATCCCTTTCTAAAGGAAATGCAGGGACAAAAATGTAGCAGAGGCTGAAGGAAAGACCATCCAGAGACTGTCCCATTGCATGATTCATTCCATCTACAGACACCAAACCCTGGCACTATTGCTGATGCCAAGATGTGCTTGCATACAAGAGTCTGGTATGGGAACTTTTGGCTTTGTTTGCATCTGACTAAGACAGATGCAGATACAGCCAACCACAGGACTGAGCCTGGAGACCTCAATGGAAGAGTTAGGGGAAGGGATGAAGGAGCTAAAGGAGTTTGCAACTCCAAAGAAAGAACAACAGGATCAATTAACCTGACTGCTCAGAGATCCCTGGGAATAAACCACCAACCAGAGCATACTTGGGCGGGACCATGGCTCCCGCTACATATGTAGCAGAGGACTGTCTCATCTGGCATCAGTGGGAGGGAAGGCACTTGGTCCTGTGGAGGTTTGATGCTCCAGAGAAGGGGGATGCTAGAGGGGTGAGTGGGGGGTGGGGTACTACCCTCTTAGAGGCAAAGAGGAGGGGAACGAGGTGGGGGTTCGTGGAGGGGAGACCCAGGGTAGAGAAGACATTTTAAATGTAAACAAATAAAATAATTAATAGATTAGGAAAGAGGTCCTCAATTTCTCAAAATTAGTGTTATAGGAGAGCCTGTCAAGATGCTTTACACTGTGAGGAGAGACATTAAGGACTATTCAAATGGGATACTCCATGTGATGAGGAACATGAAAGGATTGAAAGCTACTTCACTCCTACATAGTGATGTCCCTTTTGATCAGATTTGATAAAAAAAATAAAAATACCAACTCGCTGCACACAGCTCTGGACAAAGAACTTATTTGAATGTTGCATTTCTTTCCATATTAACAAAAAACTTGATGTCTGTGTTTACTCTTTCTGCAGTTGTGTGTAGTTATATCAAAAGTGTTGGGGGTGATGTGTATATCATACAAATAAATCATAGTATTGGAATTATAATGTCTTGAATTTTTTAAAAAAATTATCATATTTTTAACCTTTTATACTTTTTTAATTTATTTTTTACACTCCCTATTCCATACCCCGCCCCCTCCCCCATCCACCCTCTGACTGCTCCACATCCCACACCTCCTCCCCACCCCCTGTCTCCATGTGGATACCCCCACCTCCCACTCCACCTGACATCTAAACTCCCTGGGGCCTCTAGTCTCTTGAGGATTACGTGCATCATCTCTGAATGAACACAGACCCAGAAGTCCTCTACTGTATGTGTGATGGGGGCCTCATATCAGCTGGTGTATGCTGTCTGCTTGGTGGTCCAGTGTTTGAGAGATCTCAGGGGTCCAGATTAATTGAGATTGCTGGTCCTCCTACAGAATCGCCCCTCTCCTCAACTTCTTTCAGCCTTTCCTAATTCAACAACAGGGTCAGCTGCTTCTGTCCATTGGTTGGGTGCAAATATCTGCATCTGACTCTTTCAGCTGCTTGTTGGGTCTTTCGGAGGGCAGTGATGATAGGTTCCTTTTTGTAAGCGCTCCATAGCCTCAGTAAAAGTGTCAGGCCTTGGGACCTCCCCTTGAGCTGGATCCCACTTGGGGCTTGTCATTGGACCTTCTTTTTCTTAGGCTTCTCTCCATTTCCATCCTTGTAATTCTTTCAGACAAGAACAATTATGGGTCAGAGATGTGACTATGGGATGGCAACCCCATTTCTCACTTGATGCCCTGTCTTCCTGCTGGAGGTGGGCTCTATAAATTCCCTATCCCTACTGTCAGGCATTTAGTCTAAGGTCCCTCCCTTAGATTCCTGAGAGTCTTTTACCTCCTAGGTCTCTGGTGCATTCTGGAGGGACCTCCCAACGTCCTATTTGCTGAGGTTGCCTGTTCCCATTCTTTCTGCTGGCCCACAGGGCTTCAGTTTTTTTTCCTCACCCGATACCAGATCACTTTTACTCTTGAGATGACATATTACACTAACTTATATTTCATAACAATTTGTGAATTTTCAGTTTTATAGTATTGTTGCAAACTGATTATTTCAAATTGCCATTTACCTAATGAATCTCTTTTCAATAATATATTTATAGCATCCAATATAGACATGTAGATTAGACTAGACAATAACTACAAGAGTAAACCATACATTCAACATATTTTACACATTTTTTTCATGGAAATAGGCATGAAAATATCCTACAAACCACCTGTCAAATTAATGGAAGTAACTCCCAAACCTCCTCTCTTTCTAGGCTATGGAACAGCCATTTTTCCTGAAAGATGAGGCAACTGCAAATGACAGCATTCTAGAACTGGGATTCCGTAGAGTGATAATGACTTAAACAAACTGGTTAAGGAGCAATAAAAATCTGGTTACTTCTAAACTCTACGTTTTAGACTCTACAGGCTACATGGACAACTAGATTCTGATAATCTACAGAAGATTGAAACTATGTGTAATATTTTTATACACTTAGCAAAAATAGCGCTTCACTACTCTTTGGAAATAAGTGCAATTAAAGTTTGGGGCTGAGCACCCTCTGCCTTGTCACCATCTTGAGTGTTGGATAGTATCTAATAATACCATTCAGGTTTTTGCATTCTACAATACAGAATATCAAGAACTAGCTAAAAATATCAAGAGTAAATTAGCCATCACTAGGGAATAAATTAAATCAACATATTGAAATAGTTTATAATAATTATATGGAATTTAGTAATGATTTAGGATGTAAATAAGTTCATAATATTATGAAAATGAGTGCCTTGTATCAAAAAAAAAATTATTCAAACCCCATAATGTTGCCTGAACAGATTTCTGTTTTTAGACGGGGGGGAAAAAGATGTAGGCACATTTGACCTCATCTTCCATTGCACTGGTAATATTGGTATTGCTTTCACTCCATATTCAGATTTCATGTAATCTTAGTTCAAACTGGATTTTAAAAAAGCTGAAGATGTCATGCATGGTTTGTGTTTATTGTAATAAAGTAGACCAAAGCAGAGATAAAAATCTTGTCACAAAAGATAATATGAAAATACATATTATCTAGATAAGAAAAATAAATTTCACTGAGATGTTCATGGATTTACTCTGCTGCATTGATATTTTCATGTTCAACACTGTAAAATTAAGTGTATACATACTTCATATCTTAAAAGCATTTTGAACTGAGTTTTTAAACAGGACAACATTTAGAGAAATACAAGTGGTCCTTGGCCTCAGAACAATAAGTTAAAATACTAAAATAATTTTAGTACAAATTTTTATAGAGGAAACCACAAGTCTAAAAATATTAGTGATAGAGGGGAGAAACATTTAAAAATATATAATGAAAGCAATTAAAAGAGGCTGGAGAGATGTCTCAATGGTTGAGAGCACTTGCAGCTCCTAGAGAGGACATAGGTTTGGTTCATATTATGGTGGCTCACAAAAATATGTCCCTTGAGTTCCAGGGGAATCTGAAGCCATCTTTTAACCGCTGAGGGTACTACATACATATGGTGCACATACCAACATTTAGGTACACACGCATGCATACAATAAAACCAAGTAAATTTTTAGCTCTCCAAACCAAATGGCTGAATTTAAGAGGAAGTTTATCAATTACATAATGTGACCCAAACCTTGATTGTCTGAGTCAGGATTTCCTTAATGACCTGGTTATCTATTATTACCATTGCTGAACAATTATGTAATCACAGGCAGCAAAAAATGCTTATTTTGCATTCTAAAAAATGCATCTTGTTATATGAAAACTTTTTGCCATATTTGTCATATCATTTCAAAAACATTATATATATGCATATGTATATGTATATATGCATATATACGTATATATATATATCAACTTAAATACTTACTGGTAATATTTATTCACACAAACATTCTCTATAGGCTTTGGTCATTGTCTATCAATTGATAATTCCAAATATTAAACAGATGTTCCTAGACATAGGATAAGATAAAACTAATTTGAAGTTTGTGTTCAATGGGCCTAAACTTCTAATTGTGCAAGATGAATTAGTATTAGAGATCTATTATACGGCATTGTGAACAGCACTATATTATTAAACACTTCAGTTAATACTTAAACTTTGCTATAAGAGTAATTCATATGTTACATATTTTCTTCACAATAACAATGTCAAGCAAACCTGAATGTTAAGTGCATGAAAAAAAAAAAGACGAAAATGATGGCGTCAGAGCTTCCAATCAGGAATTCCCAATGACTTTGTGTGTTCTATATGATTGACAAGCTTCTATTTATGTTTAATTAGTTTGTGTGACACAGAGGAGTTCTATTTCATTGTCAATCATCTAAACCTTGTAATATTAAATATTGTTAAGTTTCTGCAAATAAATTATTTTTATTTCCATGACTTTTATTTTCATATACATTATATTATTATATTATATTATCTGTGTTATATTATTATATTATCTGTGACAAATTATAATTCGGTTGTATAAATGGAACATACTTTGAAGCCAAAAAGACTGACATCTTTGAAGTTAATTTTAATTTTTATAGGTAAAACAGCTTCTTGTGAACTACATTCCTTAAAGAAGAGTCTTGAGTATTCATATAGAAGGGCAGAAATACATAGGGGTCATACTTATTAAGATTCACAATCTTCTATATATTTTCTTGGTAAATGCTGGCCTAATTTATGTGAACATGATAAATAAATTAAATGGACAGAAACCAGATTAAATACAATTGAGAAGTAAAAATCAGTGGTAGGTATAAAAACATCTTTTGAGATTCTCTGTATTAAGCATGAGTGGTTCTATTTTTTTTTATTAGATATTTTCTTTATTTACATGTAAATTTCTCCTTTCCTGGTATCCCCTCCTAAAAAAACCAAACAAACAAAAACAAGAACAAACTCCTGTTGCCTCCCCCATCCCCATGCCTGCCACCCTACCCTCTCCCACTTATTGGCCCTGGCATTCCCCTACACTGGGCACAGAACCTTCACCGGGTCAAGGTCCTCTCCTCCTATTGATGATCAAATTTGCAATCCTCTACTATACACATACTGCCAGAACAATCAGACCCCTCCATGTGCGGTCCTTGGTTGGTGGTTGAGACCCTGGGAGCTCTGAGGGTACTAGTTAGTTCATATTGTTGTTTGTCCTAAGGGGCTGCAAACCCTTAAGCTCCATAGGTCCTTTCTCTAACTCCTTCATTGGGGACCCTGTACTCAGTTCAATAGATGGCTGTGAGCCTCTGCTTCTGTATTAGTCAGGTACTGTCAGAGCCTCTCAGGAGATAGCTATATTTAGGCTGGCTTGCCCTTCCTTCAGTCCCTGCTCCATAGTTAATCTCTGCAACTCCTTCCATGGGTATTTGGTTCCCCCTTTTAAGAAGGAATGAAATGTCCACATTTTGGTCTTCCTTCTTCTTGAGTTTCTTGTGGTTTGTGGGTTGTTCTTCCTGTATTCCAAACTTCTGGGCTAATAACCACTTATCAGAGAGTGCAAACCATGTGTATTCTTTTGTGATTGGGTTACCTCACTCAGGATGATATTCTCCAGATCCATCCATTTCCCAAAGAATTTCATAAATTTATTGTTTTTAATAGCTGAATAGTACTCCATTGTGTTCTATTTTTATACCTATTTTATAGATAATATGTTCCATAAATAATTTATTCAGCAAATGTTTTTGTCACTATTGTATGGAGGTTTGTGTGTCTTAATTTTACTCAAAAATCAAAAGTTACTAACTATACTAGAGTACCTTAGATGATATATCTTATTACAAATCATTTTAAGCTACCTATAACTTTCATTCATCCATTCATCATTTGTTTAACAGAGGTTAATACTTTCTGTACTCAGTGTGTCCCTACTCCTAAGTAATTACTTTCCCTCTTCTTTGATGAAGCTTTTAAAAACTAATTTCCCTTATTCTCTCATTAGTGCCTTAAATCTTAGCAATTAGAGTTGTCCTACACTTTTTGCATTCATATGAATTGTCTATTATTTGTTTGTTTCCCTTGCTTTTCCTTTTTAGAGTATTATAGGAAAGTGACAAGAATACAAAACTGATATGTGCAATTCTGACATAGATTCAATCTATGCTATCACTGACATCTTAGCAACACTGTGAGGTCCAGAATGTATCAACTAACAGAGAAAACAAGACTGCCGAATAAACGGCACAGTTTTATTGCAAATCCCTTTGCACATTGGATTCATTTTGGGATCATACTTGTGACATACTCTCGGCTTCTTTCAAGCTGTGATAATACCTCAGTCACTTTTTGTTTTTTTATTACATTGATACATTTATAGATAGTGGCTCAATTATTTTATAAATTGCTACTATATATGGGTTTTCAAATACTTTCTCACTAGTGGATAAATGTGACATATTGTCTGTAAGAAAGCAAGGAAATATAAAGACTATGTGATCTCTCAGATCACGTCAGGGAAAATGTACCAGTGTCATGGCTAATGATAGTCTCTAGCACTTCACCTAGATCATTTCTTCTCAGTAATCCTCTACATTCTCTTCAATAGTGACAAACACCTTAGAAAAAATACTTTGAACTGCTATAATTATGATGTTTTTTCTCAAAATTTTACCCAGTAATCTACCATCTATTAGTTTGCTGTGTCTATAACCAAAATACCCAACAAGCAGCCGAAAGAGTCAGATGCAGATATTTATACCCAACCAATGGACAGAAGCCGCTGACCCATATGGTTGAATTAGGGAAAAGCTGGAAGAAGCTGAGGAGGAGTACGACCTTGTAGAGGGACCAGCAGTCTCAATTAACCAGGAACATAGAGATCTCTCAGACACTGGACCACCAACCAGACAGCATACAACAGCTGATATAAGGCTCCCAACACATACAAAACAGAGGATTGCTGAGTCTGTGTTGATTCAGAGATGATGCACATGACCCTCAAGAGTCTGGAGGCCCCAGAGAGTGGACAGGTCAGGTGGGGTGAGGGTGAAAGGGTGGGGATATCCTTATGGAGATAGGGGGAGGGGAGAAGGTATGAGGTGTGGAACAGTCAGAGGGTGGACCAGGAGGGGGATAAAATCTGGAATGTAAAAAATAAAAAAGATTAAATAAAATTTTTAAGAAAATCATTATGATGGTATTTACTGAAGGGCAGCTTCTTTTATTACCTGTAAAGAGCAACCATCCATTCTTCCCCATTTACCATTCAATCACTTATTTATATATCTTGATTCATAGTTTCAAAATTGTTGATAAGAGAGAACAATTTGTATGTAATCTTCTATTAGAAAAATTTTCATGTAATTATATCCTAATACATATTTCTCATGAGTAAAAAATTAAAGAAGATATATTGTGTTTCATGGAAAACTGAAGAAGTGAGCAACCAAACATATAAGCATGACAACATTAATTAAGGTCACCTCTTTTGAGCAAGGTAAGGTTATATTGACCCTTGCAAATTTAAGATCACTCCTTATTGACAGACAATATAGTCTACAAGCTGAGCAAATCCTAGGCTGTTGCTACCACTGAATCAAAGTCCCTGAAACAGGGCTAAGCAACCTATATTTCAACAAGCTCTCTTGATTATTCTGATGCATGCTGATGATTAAAAACAATTGGCACAGCAATCAAAAGGCAATGGATTGACCAAGAGTTTGAAGTAACAAAGACTTTGCCAACAAAGGATTTATGAATGATCTCATAGGACTTGCTTTCAAAATGAAACAGATCTAATAATAACAGCAGTAGAAACTACACTATAAAGTGAATATTAAAAAAGAAACATTTTTCAATTAAAAAGTAAATAATGTAATTTGAGGTTAGAGGGAATTGGAAAGAATATTTATGTATGGGTTACTACTGCAGTGGAAGTTTCTAAATGAGAATGTATACATGCGAATAAAAGTGGTTTAAAGGGGGAAATACAATCAACATGGAAGCAGATATTTTTAATTTAAGCACTATAACTGTCAAAATAGAGCTCTACTTCTGGATTACTCTAAACAAAATTAATTAATCTTGAAATGTACTCTCTGTTTCCACTGTCTCTGTCCTAGTACAAGCCAGAACATGTCTCATCTGGCTCCAACCCTAGTTTCCTGATATTGATGGTGCTTTCTATGGTCTCCTAAACATTTTTCATATGTCAGTCAATGATAGTCAGATCAAGAAAAATGCCTATCTTCTAAACTTACCAACTGTTTCCATTTTGGGGAACATGAAATCAAAACATGCAACCAAACAAAATGGTTTAGACTCAGTCTCTGCCTTTTCTTTTTCTAATCTCCTCATTCATTCATGCACATATGTTTGCATATGATGGTTATGTATATGTGTGTGTATTTATGTATGCATGCATGCATATGATATATGGATTTATCTCTAATCTTTGTTAGGCTATAGTGACTATCTGACCTTACAGCATAGCCTCAGATTTATATTCTCACTGGTCCTTTTTACCACACTATCTCTCCCAAGCTTGCTGATTCCTATTTATCGGTCAAGTGTCAATTTCTGCATTTTGTTTTTAATCAGTTTTTTACTAATAAATATGAAGAAACCCCAATCATTGCATATCATCTTGCTGCCCAGCTTTTCTTAAAATATCATTTATGAAAATAAAACTATGCATAAAGTCAACATAAAGAATGTAGATTATTTTACCAAAATTTTGATTATTTACTGGGCCTCATATCAGCAGAACATAAACTCTGTAATGTCCAAAACCTTGCATGTTTATGGGAGTTCCTTTTGAGTATAGTAAAAGGTGTTCAACAAATTCTTATTGAAATATGGAAAGGCTTATTTTGACACTATACTTTAGTCAATCATATAGTTGTCCTCCACAGGATTGCTTATTCTTTAATAGAAATTGTGAATTTTGTGTGCATTAAAATTTATAAAAATCCAATTATCTTAAAGTTATCAATAAATTACATTATCCTCAGTGCCTTTACAAGTTAATAATGATATCAGAAAACTCTACATATGTATCACTGTTTTGAAGCTCACCAAAGTTTATTTACTCAAGGGTAAAGTGGGTATAACTAACTGTCTCTCGGGATATTCGTATTAATGAACTAAAATACATTTGGAGTACAGAATGCCAAGCTTATCATTGCTTGTTCTTTTCTGTTTGCTAGACATAACACTATTCTTGCTCAGATCATTTGTCTTGCAGATAACACATGGAAAATAAATCTTCTGGTCAAATCTAAGCACAAATGGACTGTCTACCCAATAGTTTAAAAGATACTTCATAGCAATAAATGAATGACACACAATAGCAAGAGTGACATTAAAATTGCATGAAGTTCAAAGCTGTAGAAAGAAATAAAATGTTATTATCGAGCAGAGACATTGCTTCTGCATCTGTTTCTTTTTTTTTTTTATTTTAGATATTTTCTTTATTTACATGCGAATTTCTCCTTTCCCAGTTTCCCCTCCAAAAAACAAAAAAACAAACAAAAACAAACCCCTGTTGCCTCCCCCCTCCCCATGCCTGCCACCCCGCCCTCTCCCACTTTCTGGCCCTGGCATTCCCCTACACTGGGGCACAGAACCTTCACAGGGCCGAGGTCCTCTCCTCCTATTGATAATCGATTTTGCAATCCTCTACCATACACATCTGCATCTGTTTCTATTCTCTGACTGAAGCTGAGATGACTGGTATGCATGAGCGTAATGTGTATATCCATTGATTGGATGGTGATGCACTATTACATACTTGCCTTCATGAAAAGCTTTTCCTCTCTAACATAACGTATCAGATGCTTATTTGAAAATGGTGCTGTTTCATTACTTTTTATCTCTTGTCACTCAGACTGTAAGTTCTACTAGAGAATAAATGTGTTGAAAAGTTTTGTGCATTATTGATGATAATCCATATCTATGAAATATTTTAATAAAGAATAACCACATGAGCATGAGGTTAAGATAAACAAACAGAATTTCATTCTTGGCTACTCTACAGAATGCTAACATATACTTTTACGGTCTCTCCAAAAAGGAAAAACACCTTGTTACTTAAGAAATTAAATTATTATCCATGTAATTTCACTATAAGAAGGATCTCTGTGTTCTTTTATGGAATTATTAAAAAGGTTAAGGGCTCTGAGCTGGCAGCTTAATTTCTCTGTTATGGTTTTCATTTATTTAGAGAGAAGACCTATTATCTCCTGGTTGAGGCAATTACAAGACACTTGGAAGTAAGAACTGAGAACATGATGGAAAATGAGTACATGCTCACTCTGTGAGATGGTCAAAGGCTAAGAATTAAATCTGTACAACAGACGGAAAACATTTTCCAATGAAATGCTACAGCTTGGTGTTTAATGGTTACCATTCATGCACTTATTGTTAAGACTAGAAATACAACTAATTTTTATAAAAAAAAATTGACATGTATTATTTCTTTAAACCCCCCCCCCCAAGAAAAACAAAACCAAACCAAAGATTGGTGACACCTCATTCAGATAATGCTGAAGTTCATTAATGAGGAAAAGGTTCATGATAAGGTTCAAGTAACCATCAAGAAGATTATATAAAATTAGTTAATGCAGTGTTCATTTGCATAATGCAGTGTTGAGTTTATTTGTTCCTTTAGTCAAGGTCATATGTAGTATTTTTAGACACTTGGGCATTTAATTCACAGAAGCTAGTTGTTTTATCTGTTCTGTGTTGGATACTGGATTTGACCTTGGTGTATTTGGATATAGTTAGTGAACATTTTGAATTTTTTGATATTCTACATATAATGTACATATTTCATTCTGTAAATTTCTAAATATAATGTAACAAGCTTTTATTGTGATGTTTCTAAGCTTGAGTGAGCTCAAATTCTTTCCACTCACCTAAGCATTTCTAAATTTTCACTTACAAAAATTTTGAATCCTGATACATGGGTCAACTCAGAGGCTTTTATTTTTAGGTATTATTATTTCAACAAAATTGCTACAGTATTTCTTACTCTCCTGAGATTAACATGCTCAAGCTATATACTACTACTCTGAATAAGTTAACATTGATGTTTTCATCTTCAAACACCTTGCTTGATGTGCCACCCAGGTTTTGCATTGCATCATTCTCAAATGGAAGGATTTGGGAGTGGCTTTATCAATGAAACAACCAAATTTAAGGATTTCTCTACTCAAGAGGCAGCAAAGAGTGTGAAAGAACTCTTCTGTTTCAACCCAGAGTTCAGCCCTGCAAAATAGAAATCTGGTCAGAGGTCTGTGGGCTGTATAGAACTCAGTTTATTTAAAGTCCAAGAGGTGAAGACATACATTATGTCAGAGCACTCAGATCACTTCTGAGATAGACAGTGTGTGAGTGAGCTCACAGGGATGTACTGCCCATGATGTATTGAGATCACAGAAAATGCACTAGGTTCAAGGGACTGTTTTTTTTAATCTCTTACTTAAACTCATTTGTTCTAGTTTGTGGAGAGCTTTTTGGGGCCTCTTGCTTCTAGACACTTGGCTGGAACTTGACAATGGGCCAGGACAAAAGAAATAAGCTGAAGGCAGGAATCTGATTTTGTGCCAGGACTTAGGAACCAGGCCCAGTTTAAGAACATTTATATTTGAGCAAAGCTCAGCAGAAGCTTGTGTGGCCTTCCTTTTTGTCTTGGTTATCCTGACTAGCTCCTAGAAAAGTGTTTGTGGGATTTTGTTTATTACCTTGCTTGTTCCTGGACCCAGAACTGATCTTATCATTTTGCATGCATTTAAAGTGGTATAAAAGGAGACGGGAAAAAATAAACTTGCTACAGTCTCAGAACTAGCTCGGGTCATGCTACAATGTTGACTAATTGACATTTTTCTTTTTAATCCTCACTCCTGCCCTGGAGAACCTGTTGACTGATTGAGCTGGCTTGGTCACTAGTTTATTTTTATAAAGGAATATAAAAATACAGAAAACTCAAACAGTAGAGAAGAAGAATACAGATAGCCAATAACAAGACTGCAAATAAAACTTGTGGCTCCTGATGCATGGATTCCTGAACTTTCTCCTATATAATGGTAAAACAATAATTGACAGTATATTTTTGGTTTTATTGTTATTTTATATGTATAAATATCTAGTCAAATTCAGTTAATCTTACCTCAATTAGTTCACTCAAATATATATATATGTGTGTGTGTGTGTGTGTGTGTGTGTGTGTGTGTGTGTGTGTGTATGTGTGTGTGTGTGTGTGTGCTCTATGTGTATTAAATATTCACAAACATGAGAAGAAAGCATTGCATTCTCTGGAGTTAGCATGACAGATGATATTAGCAGTCCTGTGTGTGGTAGGTACCAAAACCAGGTTCTCCTGAAAAACTCCTGGTACTCTCAACCACTGAGCCATCTTTCTAAAACTATTTTGGATAGTGCTATCAAATTCATTGAGGTGGTTTAAAAACCCCTTATTGAGAGTAAATATTTAATACAGCAATCTCATCTCTTAGAATTTTTGCATAAGTTTACAGAAGATAGTTCAAATATGTCAACAACTGTAAGTTTTTTGAATGAAGAAGGCAAAGCAGTTTAAGTAATAAATGTAACATGTTTGTTTAACTTTTCTGCTACCATGCCAGTACAATCACTGAAAACTCAGTGAATATACTTCCAGGAAGTACTTATCCTTTATGGACTTGTCTAATGATGCAAAAGACCTATTGTCAAAGGAGAATCAGCCTATGGGTGCAGCCTAACACTTTCCTTGTAGTGAACTATTTGAGGTAAGATTAACTGAATTTGGCATTTTTGTCTTTAGAGATTCTCACTGCGGGGTTATCTGGTTGGCTCATTTGCATACCTGCTTTTGTCACTCCTGAAGAAAGACACATTGATTTTCCTACCTCAGTTTTTAAGGGAGAAGCTATTGTTATCATGTAAAACCTGGTTCTGTCTGGTCCTAATGTTAGGATCTTGGAAAAAACTCCCTTTAAGCTTTATTTTTCTCATCTACAAAATTTGCATGCTGCTATCTCGAAGGGTATAAGTATTAAGACATATAAAAAATACTTTAAATATATAAAATATTAATGGTGATGATAATAAGGCAACAAATGAGGGAATATATTGTATGAAACATAGGTTTCTTTCTCTCTTCTAGTTTTTCCTTGACCTTTCTAGAATTGCATACTTCAAAGTGATGTTCAGCTAAAACTAGAATCCTAATTTCTATCATTAGATAAGAAATTCTGATTCAGGTTGTATGTGTGACACAAAAATTGTAGAAAAACATAAAAAAAAGTAGATCAGAAGCATACCACCCAGACAATTCACAAAACACTTTTATAAATGACTATAATTTTTCAAAAGTTAATAGGACTGTTATTGTTCATTAAGTTTTGGTCAATGTTTTTTAAATGTCCTGGCATATAATGGAGTGAATTTAAATTGTAGTTAAATTACTAAAGAAAGCTGTTAACTGGGAATTTTTAAAAGTTAATTATAGCCTGTGGAGTATTTTAAAAAGTCATTTGTTCTCTTCAATTGAAGTAACTGGATTTTACTCTGCTCCACAGTTTAAATAGTAACTATGAAATATGGTGATGATAAAAACATATTTTCATTGATGATACTGTTCTTTTTGTGGCATGATTTCAGTGAACAACCTGTTCTTTCAATTAGCAATTACAGTTTGAAAAAGTAAAACAGATTAGGAAGCATAACAAAACCAGTTGGGTATGGTTGCATAACCCTATAGTCTCAGAATGACCACTTTCACCACAGAGTCCCAGACAAGCCTTCCAGCTAAAGAGAATTCATCAGAAGACAGACAATTGTTATCAAACTAAGAAAGTGATGCTGTTTCAGTATGGGCTAATGGTCAGTCTCTGTCACCTGGCCACCAAATATTATATGACCCAGAAGTTTCTTATCCAAATTTTATATGAATAACTTCTTCCTAATAAAACCTTCCTTGAAACATTTTCATTTAGGAATTTGTAATAACCTGCAGTTGATAATTTTTTTTTTACATTATTCTGCAGGAGTAATAGAAAAAAAAAAAACCAACATTATGAACGTGGGAATCATATCTCAATGTACTGAAGTAGAGGCAAGCCCAGAATGTAGTAATTGCCTTAATTCTTTATCCCAAATCTTGCCTCTTACAGTTTTTTTTATGAATTTTTAGAAATTTTCAACAATTGTAATGATTATATCAGTATAGAAACTTCAAATCTCAATATAACTAATTATGAGAACTGATTTCAACTATGAAACTTGAGACTAGAATTTAAGCTATAAACAATGTTTTTATATTTGACCAAAGACAATTCTATTCCCCTGCAAATTAGAGTTTCACTCAGAGCTTATTAGCTTTCTAAAGAGGTTTATATAATAATCTTTAAACTTTGGGTGTCCTTTAGTAAAGCCTGACTGTTTTACAAGAAGGTAAAGGAAGTGATTTACATATGCCACTCACTTTAATGTTTTTATTAAACTCTAATAATACATAACAGGTTTTGCTACATCAGGGTTAATAGGAAGCATAAACAAGATGGACGTTTATAGGTTAATATAATTCTATCAAAAAAGAACTGCTTTTAATTAATCATTACTGCATTGTTGACTATAATTATAGTTCTTTGAGTAGTTTCAGACTCATTTCCAAATTGTGTCATTAATATAATTTTCTCGTTAGTTTGAAATGATGCAGTGCTTAATATGTTTGCATCAGGTGTCCTTTTCTTTCAACCTGACGAAAGAACACTGAGTGAATCTTGGTTGCTAAGATATTATATATTAAAAAGAAAAATGATGATCAAGGAGCAATCCCTGAATTGTGCTAAGATGATATTTCTGGGAATAAATCTTAATGAAAAGATACAATTATTGATTCTGGAAATGTATGATCTTTTTTCATAGTCAATGCCAGAACATGCCAGGGGGTATCTGTGCAGAAGCCTGTGCTCTCTGCACTGGTTAAGGAGATTAATCTGTGTACGGGGAAAGAATTTATGCCACTTACTTGATATTCATACTGCAAGACTATTTTACAGTATGAAGCTTCCACAGAAACATGAATTCTGTGATAGGCCTCACAGACTAAAATAAAAAACTCTACTAGTTTTGCTTATGTTCCCCAAACTCTACTAGACTATAGGAGGTGAGAAAGTTAAACCACAGAGGAAGATCACATGTCGGTACTATGATCAACATGATTTGTCTCATTCTTAGGCCAAATGCCAGATATGCTGGTGAATGAATTGTCAGGGGCTCCTATCACGTATATGCCATTTTACCCACAAATAGAGATGACAACTTTGTGAAACACAAAGAAGAAATCTTTAGTTTGCTCTTGTTGCTTCAAAATCTGTGTGGTGGCTCAAATCAGATTGGCCTCCATAGTCTCATATATTTGAATGTTTTGTCCCTAATTTGTGAAACTCTATAGGAAGGATGAAGAGTTGTGACCTTCTTGGAGGATGGGTGGTCTTGTTGGAAGAAATATGTCATTGGGAATGGGCTTCAAGGTTTCAGAAGCTCAAGCCATCCCCAGTTTGTTCTCTTTCTCTCTGCCTCATGGTTTTCTCAAAATGTAAGCTCTAAGATACTGCTGCACTGCCATACCTGTCTGCTTGCTACCATGCTTTCCACCATGATGGTCATGGCCTTACCCTCTGAACTGGAAGCAATTCTCCAATTAAGTGCTTTTTTTAAAAGTGTCTTAGACATGGTGTTTTGTCATGGCCATAGGAAAGTAAGACAATGAACTTGATAAAATGGTTGCTGTATGTTCCTATATATTTGTTACTTTGTTACATAGCAAAAAGGATTAGGCAAGATACTAAGGTACCTAAAAGTGTTGTAATAGTAGGATACCAATATACTAAAATTTGAATTAACTTGACAGAAATGCACTTTGTATTAGCATGGGTTAGGATAATCAGAAAAATCTTACTAGTAGGGTATAGATCATTTCAACCAACTTAGAAAACTATGACCCCAAAATAGTCAAAGAAGGCAAATTTACAACAAACAAGTAAATAAAATATCAGACTTTATTGTATCTCTGAATAAATTCACAGACTGGGATAGCCATAAGAATCCCTTCCACAACTACCTTTCCCTTATTGTAACAAGATAAATGAGATTAGATATGGAGTTTTAATTGGTAAAGTCTAAAAGTATTGATTTCTAAAGAAGTATCATTCAAGCATCCCGGAGCATTCTGGGTAATGTGTACAGTGATTTCCTTAGGTAAACATTTTATGCTCCATATGGAAAGCATACTATGATTCAAACATTGCAAGCAATAAACCATAGATAAAACTTCCCAAGAACCACACACAGAGATTGTTGGTATGATGTGATTTGAGAACTAATAAAACTGCAATTTTTGATCTACATAGCATAGACTAACATCACCTTGGTAGGTGCATGTATATTTTTATTCAATATTTATGCTCACTGCTAGTTTCTTATGATATATTATTTAAAATCATTCTGATATTAGCTTTTACATTGCTTCTGTTTTCACAATATAGAGCTTGAACTAAAAATAACCCCTATGAAATATTTATTAAGCAGACTAGGAAAGGAAATTCTGGAGAAAGTTTAAAGACTATTTTTTCTTTACAAATAAAATATGAGTCCCAAGGTGCTAGTAAATGGAACTCTGACTTCTTTGTACAGTCTAAAGCTAACAAAATGCTGGAAATAAACAAATTTCCCTCTTGAATATATAAGTCAACCATTTTTTAGGTCTGTATATACAATGTAGAGTCCAGAGTATCTATGAGATTAAAAACAGAAAATTTCCCTAACACACCTAGAACATTGTTTATTCTTCTCCTACTCACATTCATAATTATATAATCATATCATTTTTTTCTCATTTGTCTATACTGAATCATTACCCACTGTAAAGATTGCATGTGTATTTAGTTCTGACAGCTGGAACTTAAACTAGTGTGAGACTCCAGTGAATTATAAATTACATAAATGAATGGGCAACAAAACAAAAGTGAAAATTCATTTATTCATGTAAAGGTAATCTATAAATGGTGTTCATTATCATTCAGATAACTATTATAAAATAAAGCAAAATTCACTTGGGAAGAAAATAAATATATTAATAATGGAAATGGTGGGAACTGTTTTCCTCACATGAGCTAAGGATTTTTTTAAAGGCAAATCTGTGCTATACATAGTCACATCAGCCCTATGGTATAAAAATTATTACTGCCTTTGTTTCATATATAAGGTCTCAGAGAAGGTGGCCCACGTAAGGCCAGCTAGTTAGTAAGTGATGTCTCCTGATCTTTGCATGGAACTCTATCTGAGAACTAGTACAGCATATGATGTGATCTGAGGAGTTATCTTTTCTTTTAATTTAAGATGGATTATGCCACATTTCTCTTTTAGAGCTGCTATTCTTGCAGAAGTTAAGTCTCAGAGTCTTTCATTTTGAAGTGACAAATTAACTTGTCTTCCATGCATTTAGGATGATACAACTGTGTATCATCTTGGAGAAAACTACGAAAACACTCAGAGTATCCTGAATCATAAATGTTCCTGTAATTCACTGAGAAATGTTGCATAGTCTTATAAATGAATTCCTAATTCCAATTCATCTTTTCACTAATGCATGCCAGAAATCATTTACTTGCAAATAACACAAACCCAAAGAAAAATAAAAATTAATAATTTAACTCATACAGTAGGGATGAACACAATTATTTATCGTAGCACTACAGTTTTCTCTTAATGAACTATTTGTACTACAGGGTATGTGTCCTTTTTCAAATCCTTTGTACAAACTAGAACCCTGAAAAATCTCTGTGGGGTGCTGCCCAAATCCAGTTCTACACCTATGACAGTGATTCTTATTCAAAGACAGCCTTAACATAGTTTTCATCAAAATTATTAGTAAGTGCTGACCAAACTTTCTCTGAAATTTTCTTACTTTAGTAGGGCATTTCTTTGTCCTTCAGAAACACAAGAAACAATCCATTCAGATTATCTCTTTACATGTAGAACTATATTGATGATGTAGGGAACTGCTGGTCCACTGAGGTAGGCCTTCAGAGCCCCCTTGCTAGACCTTCATGGAGGAAACAGAGGAAAAGCAAGAACTGCAAGGGATCAAACTTCTTCCTGTCACCCTTTTTTATAAGGGCAATAATCTATTCTATGCACTGAGGGCAGAGCCCTCCTGACCTAAAAACATCCTATTAGGTCCTATCTGCCATACCTGTAGCCCTGGGGGATAGGTTTTTCAACACAAGAATTCTAACATTAATATTATACAAAGAACATTTGCATAATATTTCATGGTAAATAATAGATATTTTCTTGATCAAATCAACTGCAAGTTGTACAAGGGAATAAAGAAGGAGGCCCCCTCCTGTCCAAAGTCACGAGTGCTATTTCACTGGTAATCAGGAACCGTTGTAAGCCTTATTTTCAGCTGTCTCTTCAGCTTTATTCTCCGGTTCCATGATAGTGCCCACCACAGCAGTACCTGATTAGGCAAGGAGAAGAATTGCCTCTTACCATGTGAAAATGCCTCCATGTTTAGTGATGCACATGAAGCAGCAAACCACTGCAGGCTGTCATACATCAGTGAACACACTTGGAATCTCCTAGGGGTATTCTAATAGTTGAGGAGCTGAACTGAGCCTTCCAGACCCACAGGAGATGAACAGCTGTTTTAATCTATGTAACACCTGAAGCAGGACTTCTCTATTTGTGCGAAATGGAAGCTTTGCAGAGAAAGCAGTTTCCATAGGTCAGTGGGGAAAAGTTATTATGGAAATGGCTATTAGAAAAAAAGGGCCAAGATGCTGTCAGGAAATGCAAGATAGTCTCAGCTTGGCACTAGTGAAACTTTTATTCTTACCTTCTGTTTATTCGGGACTTGTTACCTAATACCTAGCTTTACGTTTAATTATTTACTATTAAATTAAAATGCAAATGCTCAGGGTGTATCTGCCTTTCCAGGAAATACCTACCACCATGTGGATTGCAGCAACTTTTCTTCACCCGTCTGTTTGAATTCCAAGGGTACCACCTTGTTTTGTCCTTTCTAATTCCACCAAGTCTACTTTGAGCCAGAGAACCATGATCTTTCTTCTACATTCAGTGAACTTTCAGAGGTAATTATTTATTGTTGTCCATGCTTACCCATGATTCTTTATGCTATTAATAGAAATTTTACATTGTACTCTGTTTTCAAAAGTTCAGTTACAAAAGAGAAGACAACTCCATGAAAACAGAGAAAACAGTACTCTGTTTAGCCTGGTCTAGCCTCTAAGGCTGCTGGTGAGTTCCGGGGGATATCTGAAAGTGTGTGAGAGAGGTGAGTTAGCTCAGCAGCTAAAGGCACTTGCTACCAAACATCAAGACATCGGTTTTATTCTGGGGATCCATATAATAGATGAGACAATCATCTCACTTAGGTTGTCCAAGGAGATCATCATGGAACCCATGGAATGAACGTGTGAACAAATCATACATGCATACCCACATGTCCAGAGAGGTGGAAAATGGTAAGTAAATGGAACAATGTCTCTACAGAGAAAATACTTGGGGCCTCCAGCTAGTTATATTCAACTTTCCTCCCTCCCTAGAAAGACATTGGGAATGTGTCAGTACCTGGACCCTGATTCTCAATACTACCTGAGGACCTTTATTACTAAAGAAATTTTCTTTCTCCCATAATTGTTTCTACACATATAGAGAATGTTTATGCATAAGCATTATCACAGAATTCTTTTCTTTCCAAGTCTTGCATCATTAAATAGATGCTATGTCTTGTGTTTAAAGCCTCACGTATTAGTTCTACCTGCCTATGAATGTCCTACTTGACATACTCAGTAAATTAGATTTAGGCCTTGTGTCTTCTGAATCACCCTCACTTCTTGTCTCTATTCTGTTCCACGAGTGTTTCTAACTCATAAGTAAAATGATGTTAGAATTACCATGTTAACTTGTTATGTTGAACCTGACTCAGAAAGAGATTCTGGTTTCCTGCAGGAAGCTTCACAATTACAAACTTAACAGTTACGTGTTTAGAATTCAGGGCTCCCCATTTCTACCATCAATCTGCCTCTCCAAGTTTCCTTCACATTGCTCCATTTTTCATTTACCAAGTTCTAAATTCATACTCTTATTTCTCCTCAGACACAGTAAAGTAACTCACATTTTTTTCTTGACTGTTTTTCTATTTCTCTCCTTACTAAAGACTTTCCTTTCTTAATGTTCCTCAAAGGAAGCAGTCTGTGTTGATCTCCAATTTAAATAGAAATCATATTCTTTGATGCTACTGAATATAGAGAATACATCTTAATATTTGCTTTAAAATAAGCTGTTTAGAAGTTTCAGGTGGTTTCTTCTACAAATAGATTAAAATTTTTTCCAGTAGATTCTTTCTTGCTAAAGAATAAAAACATTAACTTGTTTTGACTCAATGTTCTAGAATGAAGATTACAGACACGGAAACTCCAATATGATTCAATCTCATCTGTACTCCAGTTCTAAACTACCTCAGGTTGGGAAAATAATTCTATATGCACAAAAGTAATAGCATGAAAAAGAAAAAGAAAAAAGTAACAGTTTTAAACTGCTGTCTGCTTAAGTCATAACTACAAGACATCCATTTCTATGTATAGCCATCATCAAACAGTATTTCTTCCCAGTCTTCAACAATGGACTGCCTTTGAGGGATTGATAAAGACTAGTTTGTGAGTTTCCTGAAAAGACAGAAAAAGGTGTGCCTTTCAGTTATTTGAATTGTTTCTAAATTAGGCTGAATAATTAGAAAATAAAAAGTTTTGGAAATAAAATTTTAAAGCAACAAAATATTAACTACCTTGATTTGATCAACTCATACTATATTCAGGTGTTAAAATATTTCACTGCCCACCATAATCTGCTCAATTATGTGAAAGCCAAAGATTTCTTAAATTCTAATGAGATAAAATGCTTCCTACTTTGATTTGATTCTTACACACTGTATACACTTGTAGCAACGTGTCATACTGTATTCCCAAATAATAATTTATAATTTGTCTTAAAGCCCTCTTATCAACAATATAAATAAATATTTCTTTGTGAATATGAACAATTATTTAAACATGTATGTAACACATTGACTTAATGTTATTATAGGAATTAGCTTGAAGTTTTCTTTCCTCTCTGATACTTCTTTTGCTTTCCCTTAATTGCTGGTGGCATCTCTATGACAGCAAACATTTAGTTCCCTAACAGTATAATTAATTAATGTTTAGAGTGACTCAAATGGTGATATTGGGCTGAGAATATGGCTCAATCCATAAAATGCCTGTTATAACCATTAGGGGTTATTTGGATCTGCAGCTCCCAGGTAAAAGCAGAACATGTCTGTAATCCTTGAACTGGGAGGTAGAGCAGGAAGAACCATGGAATTACCTGGCCATCTCTTACCTGCTGGGGTCCAGCCTTGACACAGGATGGGAGTTCTCAACTGGAAGCAGGGATATCTGGAAGGCTCATAATAAATATACACAAGACTACTTTTTTGGGTACAAGCTGACAGGTAATTTTTCAAGGCTTAACATTTCTCTCTCTCTCTCTCTCTCTCTCTCTCTCTCTCTCTCTCTCTCTCTCTCTCTCATGCTATGCTCTCTTTCTTGCTTGCTCATTTGCTCGCAGTTTGAGGGTATACACACTCTGCATTCTTCTGCGCACTCTGCTTTTCTCCTATGCCATTTTCTTTTCTTGAAGTCTCACACTCATACACACCTCTGTGCATTCCCCTTTCACTCTCACACACACTCTTCACACACATCTAACACACACACCACATGCACTCTCCTTTCACTCTCTCACACACACACTCTCCATACACACCTCACATTCTCTCTTCATTCATTCTTCAATGCTCTTCTCATGTTCTCTTCCTCACACTCTTCATTCACCTCACATACTCCTCACTCACTCTCTACATGCTCACTGCTTACTCTCCACATTCGCTCTCTACATGATCACTCACCTTTTTCTTGCCCCAGTATTTTATTGATACTCCAAAAGCAGGTTTTAAAAAAGGCATTACATAATCATTGCCAAATCAAATTCAAAAGAATAACCACATCCCACAAAGAATCAAGAATTATAGCTATTCCCCAAAGTTTCAAGCTTTCCTATTCCCAGGCCTATAGCCAAAATAATAATATTTGCAAACTTATCATTATTTAAACTTTAACTTATTATACATCAGAGCTCAGAGCTCCGAGGTCAGCTACTTGCATTTTTCTTGTGAAACTCTAATGATAAATGACATGGGCAAAGCTGCCAGGCAGTGGCCAGAAAGAATCAAGTTAACCTTTAGCTCAATAGTTCCTGTAGCTTTCTGCTTCTGCACATTGCCCACAATGACTCTACTAAGAGTCCCAGTGTTTTAACTTACTTTTACTAATATAAAATTTTACATATTGTATACTTGCTTATCCAGGAACCACTCTCGAATGTTATACAACTTATTTCATAACTTCAATAGTTTCTTTTTCCTTTCTTGGGGTCCCCATGTTGGCTCTATTTCATTTCCTAATTCTTCAAATTTTCTTTGCAAATCAAGCATTAATCTGGATCTACCATTGTGCAGTTATTACATTGTTTTTAAGATGAGAACACACAGCATGCACCTGAGCAATTAGGACTATGCTGTGCTGTTCCCTATGCCTCATTTTTTTAGTTGTTTAAGAATCATTACATCAAGGAACATCTAGTTTCACAGAATCCACCAGACTAGAAAGAAAAAGAAGTGAGAAAGTCAGATATAATAGAATAATTATGCACACCAAGGCCAACTGAAAAACAGTCATGCACAAATGAAATCTATATAGCCATTGTCCAAGGCTAAGGCTAGGAGAAATGGGAACAACTGTTATTTTACAAAGAGCTGGCGCTGGCTACTGAGATGTCTCCATTATGGCCTACTGAAGGCAGTCCCTTATTTCAGATGGCGGGTCCCTGGAGGGATGTGTCTCCTGCTTCTCAGGATCCCAGACACCAACCTTTTTTATGGGGAGCTGCCCTAGGCTTCTGAGATGTCTCCATCCTGGCAGTCCCTGTCATTGTATGCTGTCCCCAGCACTTACCTAATCAGTAATCTTCAGAATCAGTGAGTGATCCTCTCTCAAACAGTTAGATGAAGAGCAATAAGGTATTGATCCCTGGTCCATGTGTACAGACACACACATACACACACACATGCATACACACATACTTTTGTAAATATATGGACACTGACACATAAACATAATACACACACATACACACACATACACACACATACACACACATACTTATACACATGTACACATACATACACACACATGTTCATATACACACATGTACACACTCACACACACATACAAACATTCATTCACACACATACACACATGTTCATATACATACATGCACACACACGCACATACACACATTCACACACACATACACACATATGTTCATATACACATACGCACACACTCACACACACATACACACATTCACACACACATACACACACATGTTCATATACACACATCACACATTCACACACACATACACACATTCACACACACATACACACATTCACACACATAGATACACACATTCACATACACACATGTTCATATACACACATACACACACTCACACACACATACACACATTCACACTCACACACACACACACAATCCCCTTTTGCCTCCTGTACTCAGTGAGTCACCAGCTGATTCCATGACAACGAGGAGCACCAGAGACATTAAAGACAATCCAAAATTAGAAAAACAGATAAGTCGTAAACATAATCTAAATATATTGTCATTGTTTTCCTGGTAATGTAGTGAGATCTGATGTATACTCATTTAGATAATATAATAACAAACAGTAACCCAGCAGGCAGCATGAAAGCATATGTCACTATTGGAGGTCAGGACAAAAAAGAGATATTACCCAGAGTTAAGTATCTATTTTCTCTGAATAAATAACAGCTGTCTCTAATGTCTTTGAAGATAAAGTAAACATACAGAAATATAAAACCATCATGAGTTCTGACAATAAATGAATGTGGAAAGCATATAAAAGACAAAGACAAGCACCTGTCTAACGAAAGATAGATTATTGTAGAGAAAAATATCCTAGTTCCAGTAGATCAGATTTCATAGAAAACACAATAAAATGGCATCAAAACAGGTTACTGTTTCTTTTTTTACTTTTTATTGCTTCTTTGTGTACCCCAGTCCCACTCATCTTGCTCTATTTGCACCCTCCCTTTGTCCTTACAACCTCCACCCCCACCTAAAGAAAAAAAAAAAGGTCTCATTGTAGAACTTGTACTATGTTACACTGAGTCCACAGTATACCCTTTTACCCATACAAATACCCATTGCAATAAGTAAGTCATTGGCCTGGTTAAGGCCTCTGGCTTCTGTTACATTATTTATACTGGATCCTTTCTGGGACTACTCTTGAATACTGTTGTTTCCCTGTATCCTGGAGATTCTGCAGCTTTGGATTTGTAGGACTGGCTCCTTCCTATATCCAAGTCAGCAGAGCTACTGTGCTACTTACTTGCTAATCGCTGTGGTGCTTGGGGCTTCTGGGTGTCTGGGGTCATCCCTGGAGTGTGTGCCTTGCCCATGCCATCTAGCATCCCTCTAGGGGTAGTCTCAAGCTTGTTCTGCCCTCTGGGCCTTGTGGCACCAGCAAGTCTCCAGTATTGACCTTTCTCATGCTCTTTTGTCTGCATGAAGATGGGCGTGCTTTTCCAATGCCTTTCCAACCCAGCATGGTGTCTGCTTCATTAGTTTGCTCCCTCCTGAGTAGCCCTGGCTGGGGACCCATTCCTCTATTCCTCCATCTCTTGCAGTCCTTCAGTGCTGCCCTAGAATACTGGTTCTTCAAACACACACACACACACACACACACACACACACACACACACTGTCATGAATGGAAGATTAGGGAATCAAAGAAAATACAATGAAATGAGAAACTAATCCTGGTGTAACACTCTTAAGTTGTTGTTGTTGTTGTTGTTGCTGTTGCTATAGTTGTTTGTACCATCAAGCACTTCATGACTCATTATTAGACAGCTCTTAGTAATGCAGAAAAAATCATGAAATAAGTATTAGAAACCATTAAAATTATGCAAATCAGGCAGAACTACCTTTATATATATATGTCTTACAGATTAGGAACTGGAGAGACAGCTCAGTGTATAACATACCTGCCATGCAAACATGAGGACCTGAGCTTGGATTCCTAGCTCTCACATACCATTTCCTTGTTCTGACATTCCCCTACACTTTGGTGAGCAGGGGGAGGGAGGATGGAATAGGGGGTTTTCAGAGGGGAAACTAGGAAAGGGGATAACATTTGAAATGTAAATAAAGAAAATATCTAATAAAATTTTTTCAAAAAAAAAAAAAAAGCCAAATGAGAAAGTTTGCCTGGAATCCCAGTGCTGGGTGTGGAGCAGTGTTCAGGCAACCTAGGCCCAGACAAGTAATAGGCCTAGAACACTGGAGTCCCAGTGGGCAGTTTCTGCTTGCAAGGGACAGGAGTTCGGCTATAACTCCTGGGTCTTTGGCTCCTGTTTTACTCACAACCTCTCACAGTTGCCCCAAGAGATGTGTGATTTGTCAGATAGGCAATGCCCCAAGCGCCCAGCATTCTAGCTGGACCCTACCACCAGTCATCTGACAACCACAGCCAGGCATGACCTGCCCCACAGACAGGTAGCCACACCTCACACAATATAAGGGGTGGTTCATTCCCTCCCCTCTCCCTTAGCTTCTTCCTCTCTCTCTTGCTCTTTGTTCTCTCTCTTGCCTTCTTGCTCTCTTGCTTCTTTTCTTCCTCTCTTGCTTTTTGTTCTCTTTTGCTCTCTTCTCTTGCTCTCTTGCTTTCTTCCTCTCCTTTCTCTCTCTCCTTCTCTTCTCCTCTCCTTCTTCTCCTTTCTTTCTCTCTACATGGCCAGCCTATTTTCTCTTTCCTATAAAACAATATCTCACTTATGCATTGCCTCCTTTTAACTAACTAACTCACGACGCAGCTCCAGGTAGCAGAGAGCCTCAGCCATCAGCAGCAGTGTCAGGACCCCAGACCCCACACTGGAGAGGGAGAAAGGAAAGTGTCCCTACAGGTTGCTGGTCAGAAGGTTTTGCACAATGGGTGATTTCTGAGTACATTGAGTGATATGTCTCAAGAAATAAAGCAACAAGTAATTGAGAAAGACATCCAGGAATAAACTGACATCTAACTGCATGTGCACACTCTAGTATGCACATTTGCACATACATGAAGTTGTATACATGAATACAACATAAACACAAAAGTCCAATTAAATGTACTTCTGAATATTAAATAGTATTAATAAACTCATAGGAAACTGAGGAAGAGGACAGAAAATAAAAGAAACTTCAATACAATACAAATACTATAAAGCTTATCTTGTCTTCAATGCTGTACTATGTAGGAATACTCTAAGTGACTCACAGCTATTTTCACATCTGGCACAGTGCTGGGCATAAGTGGGTCTTCAATTATTCAGCAAATGAAAGCTAGAGTAAATGGAGCAAAAAGCTGATGCACAAACTCTATGCTCCTAAGTTGCTAAGAGCAACTTAATTCAACAAAGCAAGAATTATCAAATATATGATTTTTCCCCATCATTATATCTTTCAATACTAATTTCTGAAAATCACTGCTCAGTACTGCTCAGTACTCCTTTTTTTTATCAATTTTACTGGTTTCATTTTTTTGTAGTTTCTTTTTGTCTGAGAGTAATAGTTATTATTAAGGTATGATATTATTATTATTATTATTATTATTATTATTATTATTATTATTATTATTATTATTTTACACTCCAGATTTTATTCCTTTCCCTGTCTACCCTCTGACTGTTCCAAACCCCATACCTCTTCCCAGCTCCCCAGTCTCCACAAGGATGTCCCCACCCCCCACCCCCCACCAGACCTCTAAACTCCCTGGGACCTCATGTCTCTTGAGTGTTGGGTACAGCTTCTCGGAGTGAACCAAGACCCAGCAGTCCTCTGCTGTATATATGTTGGGGGCCTCATATGAGCTCGTGATGCTGCTTCTTTGGTGGTTCATTGTCTAAGAGATCTCGGGATCTATGTTAATTAAAACTGCTGATCCTCTTATAGGATTGCCCTCTTCCTCATCTTCTTCCAGCTTTTCCTTAATTCAACAACAGGAGTCAGCAGCTTTTGTCCATTGGTTGGGTACAAATATCTGCATCTAACTCTTTCAGCTGCTTGTTGGGTCTTTTGGAGGGCAGTCATGATAGGTCCCTTTTTGTGACCACTCCATAGTCTCTGTAATAATGTCAAGCATTGGGTCCTCCCTTTGAGCTGGAACCCACTTTGGGGCTGTCCCTGGACCTTCTTTTCCTCAAGCTCTTCTCCATTTCCATTCCTGCAGTTCTTTCAGACAAGAACAATTATGGGTCAGAGTTTTGACTGTGTGATAGCAACCCTATCCCTTACTCATGGCCTGTCTTTCTGCTGGAGGTTGGCCATACAAGTTCCCACTCCCCACTCAGAATGATATTTTCTAGATCGATCCATTTGCCTGCAAACCTCAGCATGTCATCGTTCTTAATAGCTGAGTAGTATTCCATTGTGTAAATGAACCATATTTTCTGTACCCATTCTTCTGTCATGGGACATCTGGATTGTATCCAGCTTTTGGTTATCTCAAACAAGGCCACTATGAACATAGTGGAACATGTGCCCCTGTGACATGGTGGAACATCTCTTGGGTATATTCCTGAGAATGGTATTATTGCTGAGTCTTCAGGTAGATCTATTTCCAATTTTCTGAGGAACCTCCAGATTGATTTCCAGAGTGGTTGCACCAGTTTGCAATCCTACCAGTAATGGAGGAGTGTTCCTCTTTCTCCACATCCTCTCCAACATGTGTTGTCACCTGAGGTTTTGATCTATTCTGATTGATGTAAGGTGCAATCTCAGAGTCATTTTGATTTGCATTTGTGTGATCACTAAGGACTTTGAACATTTCTTTAGGTGCTTCTCAGTCATTTGAGAGTCCTCTGTTGTGAAATCTTGGTTTAGTTCTATGCCTCATGGGGGGGGGCTGCTTGGGTTTTTGGTGGTTAGCTTATTGAGTTCTTTATATATTTTGGATAGTAGTCCTCTATCAGATGTGGGTTAGGTAAGATTTTATTTTCCCAACTTGTAAGTTGCCAGTTTGTCTTATTGACTATAACCTTTGCCTTACAGAAGCTTTCCAGTTTCATGAGGTCCCATTTATCAATTCTTGATCTTAGAGTTCAAGCCATTGTAGTTCTGTTTAGGAAATTTCCCCCTGTGCCAATGAGTTCAAGGCTCTTTCCCACTTTCTCTTCTATTAGATTCAGTGTATCTGGTTTTATGTTGAGGTCCTTGATCCACTTGGACCAGGTCCAGACTGTAGAACAGTCAAATATCCTGTTTCCTCTCAACTTTAATGACCCAATGGTATTAGAATTGTTGGCTTGGTTCGATGTATTTATTCACCTATTCTGGTTTCATTTAAATTATAGAGGGTCATAAGCTGCTAGAAATACATAACCATTTTTTGAACTTACATTGCTTATTGTTGTTATAGGCTAAAATTATATTCCATTATATTATACATTTCAGACCCTCCTTTGTTAGCTAAAGTAAAAGAGGAAAAACAGTTGTGAAACTCAATATTTTATATGAAATTCTATTTGGGTGGAGAAGCAACATCATAAAAATGATAAAATGAGAACATGTGGGATTCGGACAGAACTATCCATGAGACTCCTGGAAAATATATCCAAGGTACTGCCTGGCCTCTGGATGTTTCATGACACCAACATTGGCATTTTGTTCTCCCATATGGGAACTTGACCACAGTATCCCCATAGCTAGATAACTCCATTCTTACATCTTAATTTATTGATTTTGTGGGGAGAGAACAAATACCATCATGCTTAAGAAAATGGCTGGAAGAGCAATGATTTGAGAACCAATCATATCTGGTAACTATCCTCAAGATATAGCCGTGGGAGTTGAAGGGAACCCTATGTTATAGAAAGAGACTGAGGCAGAAAGCTAATTAGCACTCATTGCTCAGTAGTCAATATCATCATCATTGTGATTTTCAAGAATTTACTGTTCATATTTTCATTTACTCAAAAAGAATATGGTTGGGAGACCTATTTGACAGTCTCCTGGACATTATCAATCATGCACTAATTTGTATTATATTATATAAGGTATACACTTCCTGCTAAGTACTTTTTTTTGTTTTTATATATTTGTACATTTGGGTGACATGAAACAGCACTTACACCAACCTATTTCATAGTATCCACCTAGGACATAGCATTTATAATTTATATCTCTAATTTAATCCCTGTTGCATTAACCATCTGGCTCTGGGATGAAAAAGAATGTAGAGTTCTGCTCCCATTCCACATACTGACTTTGCATATTGAATAAAATCACAGAGTTGCCTTTAAGAAGTCATATGCCAACTAATTAGAAAAAAATCCCCACTTTGAGACAAAAATCAATGTGACTGTAGACAGATGTCTACAAACCTTAAATAGCCTATCTATAAAATTGCTAACTAGTCATTGGTTTGGGCAAGTGTTGTAAGATTAAGTGTAGTTATACATAGTATTCTGAAATGGCTAAAAGTGTCACTTATTGCCAGACAAAATTAAAAATGAACTAGCATCCATCATTCACCCCTGTGTGATGGACAATGTCTACTTGTTTGGTTTTTGTGGTAGAGTTGACAATGAAAACGTAAATTGTGTTATTGTCTATCCCAAATATAAACATACTACAAGATCATTTTGATGCAAAGAGAAAATAAAATACAATTGTAATATCATGGTTTTAATAACATGTGCTTTTAATTGTTAATTGTTGTGATAAATATTTAGGTTCATTTGATCTGTACATTTAATGTGTACTGAAACAAAATATTTTAGAAATCTTATAATGTCAAAGACTCTCCTTTCCTCCCTCTCACCCTTCCTTCTGTCCATCCTCTTAATGGAACTTCAATGAAACACAGAAAGGATGTCTAGAGCAGTAAAAGTATATGAATCAGAGAGGGTGGAGAAAATATAGTTCAGCATAACTATAAAAACTGCAGCCATTTACTTTCCTAGCATCCTAACTTGAATTACAACTATAATAAATCTTGAAAACAAGTATTCATTTCAATCAAGGAAGTGATGTATGTTAATAAGTTTGTCAAGAGGGACGTACAATGGGGAATATTCCTCTTTTTTTTCCTTTTCCTTCTCCTTCTCTTCTCCTTCACATCATCACTGGCATCATGGTTATTATTATTTTTGCAATCCTTGATATCCCAAACCCCAGGTAGTGTTTTGGCAGTAGCAGCAGTGGCAACAAGAACAGCCCACAGGAGCTTAAACACTGACGGATGAAGATATCCATTTCGATCATCTCCCTTTCTTCTCTGCCACCCAGCTGTACCTCCACTCAGCCCCTGCATTTTGATCCACATCAAATACAGACAACATTGCTAGTGGGGTCCTCCAGAAACCCATCTGACAGGTCATACGATGATAGTTGTCTACAAATGAGGGATTGCATAAGCCTGACTTTGCTTCTGATCCTTCCAATGGTTTTCAAGATGCTGACTTTCTTGATAAATCCTGCTTGAGGGGAGCTGAGAAGCCAAAAATGATGGGAACATCTTAAAACACTGCGCAGATTGCAGGGTTTTTACTGATGGCGCCATTACTCTTGTGTAAATTCCCCTTAAATCACTGCAAGCTTTTAGTTAATTTTGCAGTCCTGATAAAACTGACTCAGCTCAGCTCGATTTTACAAGTTGTTTTGTTGCTTTTATAGAAAGGATATTTTTAGACGTTTTTTATGCCTTCTCATACTTTCCCTTGTAAGACATGTGTAGAGGTTTACATCTGCAGTGAGATTGAAAATATCTTTCCTTACCACTTCCCCATCCTTCCTATACCACTACCGTACCCCACCAACCCTAGACAACCCCACATCTCCTAAGTCATCACACCACCACGACTCCACCACCACCTCTCCTGTCCCTATTCATTCTTCCTGTTCAAATATTCTCTAGGGATTTATGAAGTCACAGGTTTTTTTTCTTTTGGTAGTTATTGTTTTTCTCTTTATTTCACACATTTCCAAGAACACAAGGTTACATTTTCTTCACCAAAAGTAAGTTCTGAACTATTCTTGCCAGGTAACATAAGAGCAGGGTTTCTGAAACCCTTTTCATTCATGACTCCTTTTCACCTAAGAAAATGTTATGTGTCCCAGGGCACAGAGCTACATGAAGTAAGTATAGAAATCAAATTTTGCTACTAGTAAAACATGGAAAAAATTTAAAAACAATTCTTTGATATGCTTACAATTTTATCATTTTGTACCACATAAGGCCAATTTGCATACTAATTAGATGAATGTACTAGAAACCAGAGAAATGCAAATTTAAACTGCATTGAGATCCCATTTCACTCCAATAAAATAGGAGACACTAAAAAAAACGTTCTTGAGGATGTGGGCAAAAGTGAGTCCTTATGTACCGCTGTTGGGGATGCCCCTTGGCGATGCTATGGGGATCAGACCAATGAAAGTGAAAATCAGTATGGAAGGCTACTTAAAGCATAAAAAGATATTCACTATCCTACCAAATATACCCATCCTTGGTATTTATTCGGTGAAATTCAAGTCACCATATCTCTAAGATATTTGGACATCAATATTTATCTCACCAATATTCAGGGTAGCTAAGAGACGAAATAAGCCAAAATGTTCAGCAACAGGTAAGTGAATAAAGAAAATGTGCCATGCATACTCAATGGACATTTTTCTAACCATAAAGAAAACTAATGTTGTCATTTTCAGGAAAATGGATTCAAATGAAAGTAATCGTACTAAATGAATTAAGTTGCTCTCAAAAAAAAAAAAAAAAAAAACCACACACTTTCTCTCATTTGTGGTTCCTAGGTTTTAGAGATACATGAAATAATATTTGTCTATACGTCATAAACACAAACATAAAACTGTCTCCCAGGACTTTGACAACCCAAATGAGTGAAGAGGAAGGAAGAAAGTCCAGGTTCCCTTAAAGTCCAATATGTTTTATGTAAAAAAGAATGTTCTTAGCCAGGCAGTGGTAGCACACGCCTTTAATCCCAGCACTTGGGAGGCAGGGACAGGCAGATTTCTGAATTTGAGGCCAGCCTGGTCTACAGAGTGAGTTCCAGGACAGCCCTGACTACACAAAGAAACCCTGTCTCAATAAAAAACAAACCAAAACCAAAACCAAAACCAAAGGAATTGCAGTTTGTAGCCAAGAGACTTCAGTCTTTCAGCTATTTTACTCTAAACTGACTAGTCATTTTTTTACTTCCTGTCCTGGGAGTCTGCACTTTCTGATATTTTTAAATATCAAAGGATGAAATTAAAATATCATTACATCATTTCCTCCTTCCCTTTCCTACCTCAAACCCTTCTCATGTACACCCTTTTGTCCCCCCTCTCAAATTCATGGCTTCTATTTCTCTAACAATTGCCTATGTGTGTGTGTGTGTAATATATACATATATATATATATATATATATATATATATATATATATATATATGTATATATTACAACCTTTGGGAGTCTCCGCCCTGGGGAAGACTATGTCTTCTGCTCTTGGCCTTCCCTAATTGCCTTTACACATTATTTCTCATGCCCCTGTGACAATGGCTTGCAATCGACCTTCAACTGAATGAACTCACATTTAGTCTTCCTTTCTCTTATTCTCTAGTTTTCTTTGCTTGAAGGGTTTTCCTCTGTTCCATGCTACCTTATGAGATGGTTTGGTTCTGAGCTCTGATGGTTATTTTGGATGCAGCAAATTTTCCTGTTCTTTAAATACAGATAACAGCACAACCATGACTATAGGATGCTCCATCAGGCAAGAAAGAGATCCATGGCTTTTGTCAAAGAAATTGCCTCCTTCTTGGCTACTGGATCTGAAGGATTGTGGTTATCAGCCTCCAGCTTTCTGTACATTTTTGTTAAAACAGAAGCAATCCCTCTCATTTGTTCTGTCTTTTTGATCAATACCAAGTCATAGAATATATCTGATTTTAGTCTCCTAAGCCACAAGAGATGCTTGAAACCCAACATGAATAAAAAACATATATACTGTTTAAACTCCTGTTTTGAATTCCAAAGACAGTTGATTATTTTCTTATATGCATTTCCTGAAAAACTGATTATTGAAATAGGAAAAAAGAGCCACTGACTGACACATTATTCTTCTGATGACTATGCCACAGCAACAATTATCCTTGATAGGAGATATATAGCCCCATTCAGAGAGTCTTAGCTTTCCCATATATCAGAAAAAAACAAGCTCTTCACTATTTGGAGCTGACCTGTTTCCTTAGCAACTCACAAACATTAATTTTAAGTAGTAGAGAAAATTACAATGTTCTACATATAGAATTATTCCCCAATTTTGTCTCCCCAGCTGTAGGCAATCATCAAACTGAGTTGTCTGAAGGGATGTGAAAGAGGGACAGATGCCAGTCAATTACTGTAACCTCATTATAACAAGGAACCTGGTACAGACTGGCTGGTAAAGTTTTTATTAGACTGTGGAGAAAAATCTACCATTTGAGGGAACTTTGAGCTGACTTTGTCTATCAGAGAAGAAATTAAAATCTGTACTCCAAAAAACTGCTCAAAGACAGCCCTTTGTTTTGCAAATAGGTTCCTAGTTATTATTTGGGGAAACCTTCATGTGCACTGTAAGCCCAAGCATAGATTCTTGCAGAGGAGTTTAAGCAAAGTAATATGAGAGACTGTGACACAACCCCTATGTGTGAGAGTTATGAAGTGGGTTTTATTTTTGTTTTCCAAACCTGGATGACTTCAAGGGACCTTGCTCCAGATACCACCGATTTCATCCAAGATAGTAATTACCCACAGAAGACCAGGAATTGAGATACTGAGAGAGAAACATAAGAAGAGCTGACAGAGAGTCTAATTGTGGTATTGTCACTAAGGGCTGAGTTAACGGAATGGTGAAATGTACGATAGTGATTATTCTGTCTGGGTCATCAGAAACTATCTCTTGTGATGAATGGGGTTTGAGTTTCTCTGCAAAAGAACTGACACTTTGCTCTCAATCAACCTAAGAAAGTTTAATTGGGAGACAGAAATTGTAGTCACTTACTCTAAGAAAGAATATAATTTTCTTTAAAACAAAAATCTGAGCATGATCATGTTAACTAATATCCTCAGGTACGTAGAAATTAAAAGTTTACCCCTCATCCTAAAGCAAACTAAGATCAGCAAGGCATGTAAAATTCAACATGAGGCCTGGTTTGGCCCTGGGTTAATGCCCATGTACCTTGGCTGAGTTTATCAGGTTTCTTCCTAACTTTAAGCTTCTCCTTTGTTTTTATAAGAATAACTACCTCAACATTTTCTCCCTGTTTCTTTTGATATAAATATTTTTACTTAACAATCTAGGCTGTCTTCTTTCAGTATTCTTAGACATCCTTTGAAATCTAGTCATGGAGGAAGAACTGGGCCTTCTTATTCCTTTGGACTTCTATCTCTTGACTCTACAAAAGGCCTTTGGGCTGAGGCTGTAACTAGAGGCCCACTTGTGACTGAAAATTTGCTGCCTCAGCTTCTGAACTGATTCATGTTCCTTCTGTAATCTTCTATCCCTGTTCTAACTAACATATAACATAAGGAGTATAGTGATCTCAACCACCACAATGCTTATACTGGGTTAGCCAAAAGCAGAAAGAATAAGTAGCCAAAGCAGATGGCAACTTCTATAGTTCATGCACTCTCCTTAGATAGTACTATTCATCACATGCAAGCTTCAATGGTTTGAAGGTCAAGTCCATCAAACTGGATTTTTTTTTTTTTT